>NC_029774.3:53848324-53848910 GCF_000817695.3 Arachis duranensis
AGTGTCACGGATCATCACATTCATCAAGTTGAAGAACAAGTGATATCTTGGAACAAGAACAAGCGGAATTGAATGGAAGAACAATAGTAATTGCATTAATACTCGAGGTACAGCAGAGCTCCACACCTTAATCTATGGTGTGTAGAAGCTCCACTGTTGAAAATACATAAGAACAAGGTCTAGGCATGGCCGTGAGGCCAGCCTCCCAGTGATCTAAGAACTAGACATCCAAAGATGATCTAGAGATCTAAAGTGATCAAAAGATTTTAAAATACAATAGTAAAAGGTCCTATATATAGAAAACTAGTAGCCTAGGGTGTACAGAGATGAGTAAATGACATAAAAATCCACTTCCGGGCCCACTTGGTGTGTGCTTGGGCTGAGCAATGAAGCTTTTTCGTGTAGAGACTCTTCTTGGAGTTAAACGTCAGCTTTAGTGCCAGTTTGGGCGTTTAATTCCCATTTGGGTGCCAGTTCCAGCGTTTAACGCTGGGATTTCTTGAGGTGACTTTGAACGCCGGTTTGGGCCATCAAATCTTGGGCAAAGTATGAACTATCATATATTGCTGGAAAGCCCAGGATGTCT
>NC_029774.3:53849831-53850922 GCF_000817695.3 Arachis duranensis
GAGTGCTTGAGCTCCTCAATGTCTCTTCCTTGTCTTTGTTGTTCCTCCCTCATGATTCTTTGATCTTCTCTTATTTCATGGAGGATGATGGAGTGTTCTTGGTGCTCCACCCTTAGTTGTCCCATGTTGGAACTCAATTCTCCTAGGGAGGTGTTTAGTTGCTCCCAATAGTTTTGTGGAGGAAAGTGCATCCCTTGAGGAATCTCAGGGATCTCATGGTGAGTGGGGTCTCTTGTGTGTTCCATCCTCTTCTTAGTGATGGGCTTGTCCTCATCAATGGGGATGTCTCCCTCTATGTCAACTCCAACTGAATAAAAGAGGTGACAAATGAGATGAGGAAAGGCTAACCTTGCCAAGGTAGAGGACTTGTCCGCCACCTTATAGAGTTCTTGGGCTATAACCTCATGAACTTTTATTTCTTCTCCAATCATGATGCTATGGATCATGATAGCCCGGTCTATGGTAACTTTGGACCGGTTGCTAGTGGGAATGATTGAGCGTTGGATAAACTCCAACCATCCTCTAGCCACGGGCTTGAGGTCATGCCTTCTTAATTGAACCGGCTTCCCTCTTGAATCTCTCTTCCATTGGGCGCCCTCTTCACATATGACTGTGAGGACTTGGTCCAACCTTTGATCAAAGTTGACCCTTCTAATGTAAGGGTGTTCATCTCCTTGCATCATAGGCAAGTTAAACGCCACCCTCACACTTTTCGGACTAAAATCCAAGTATTTCCCCCGAACCAAAGTAAGATAATATGGTTATGGAAAAACAAAAAGCAATGCTTTTACCACACCAAACTTAAAATTTTTGCTCGTCCTCGAGCAAAAGAAGAAAGGAGAGAGTAGAAGAAGAAGAAATGAGGAGAAAGGGAATGGCTTTGTATTCGGCCAAAGGGGAGAGAAATGGTGTTTAAGGTGTGTGAAAATGAAGGAGTGAAGGAGGGTTTATATAGGAGAGGGGGAATGGTAGGGTTCGGTCAATTGAGGGTGGGTTTGGATGGGAAAGTGGTTTGAATTTGAATGGTGAGGTAAGTGGGGTTTTATGAAGGATGGATGTGAGTGGTGAAGAGAAAGATGGGATTTGATAGG
>NC_029774.3:53852076-53852573 GCF_000817695.3 Arachis duranensis
CCAGTGAGGCCTTCCTCAGTGGCGTTCACTGCCTCTTCTTCCTCCCAAAATTCGGCCATGTTGATGACCTTGCACTCTCCTTTTAGATTTTCTTCTGTATTGCTTGGAAGAGTACTAGGAGGGAGTTCAGTAATTTTCCTGCTCAGCTGACCCACTTGTCCTTCCAAGTTTCTGATGGAGGACCTTGTTTCAGTCATGAAATTTTGTGTGGTTTTGATTAGATCAGAGACCATGGTTGCTAAGTCAGAGGTATTCTGCTTAGAACTCTCTGTCTGTTATTGAGAAGGTGATGGAAAAGGTTTGCTATTGCTAAACCTGTTTCTTCCACCATTATTGTTATTGAAACCTTGTTGAGGTCTCTGTTGATCCTTCCATGAAAGATTTGGATGATTCCTCCATGAAGGATTGTAGGTGTTTCCATAGGGTTCTCCCATGTAATTCACCTCTTCTATTGAAGGGTTCTCAGGATCATAAGCTTCTTCCTCAGATGAAGCTTC
>NC_029774.3:53856128-53896060 GCF_000817695.3 Arachis duranensis
TCATATATTGCTGGAAAGCGCAGGATGTCTACGTTCCAACGCCGTTGATAGCGCGCCAATTGGGCTTCTGTAGTTCCAGAAAATCCACTTCGAGTGCAGGGAGGTTAGAATCCAACAGCATCTGCAGTCCTTTTTAGTCTCTGAATCAGATTTTTGCTCAGGTCCCTCAATTTCAGCCAGAAAATACCTGAAATCACAGAAAAACACACAAACTCATAGTAAAGTCCAGAAAAGTGAATTTTAACTAAAAACTAATAAAAATATACTAAAAACTAACTAGATCATACTAAAAACATACTAAAAACAATGCCAAAAAGCATACAAATTAGCCGCTCATCACAACACCAAACTTAAATTGTTGCTTGTCCTCAAGCAACTGAAAATAAATTAAGATAAAAAGAAGAGAATATGCAATGAATTCCAAAAACATCTATGAAGATCAGTATCAATTAGATGAGCGGGGCTTTTAGTATGATCATGACGTGCAAGAAGTTGAGTTGTTATACTATCGCCACCGTTCACTGTCGTCAACCGCTTTCCATTACTCCAGCCATCGTCGTTGTCGAGGAGCGTTTACCTAGGGCTTGTTCCTGCCATGGAGGAGCTTGTTTCTCCCCTGCAAGTTGCTACCTCTGTCATTCGCCACCGCCACTAGCCTTAGTCAGCTGCAATGCTACCCTTCTTCTTTTTTCCAGGTATATCTTCTTCCCTTTCTTCTTTTATTTTTTTTACATTGTTGGCATTTACTAAACCCTAATCCTACACTTGGATTTGACCTTTTTTGAACTGTTCACTCATAATTATCTAATTATTTTAATATTCTTATTTTGTTATATTTATATTTTTTGTGAAGACTTTAGTAGTTTTAATAAGAATGTTCATAATAGTACCTTGATTGTGTTAATTTCTTTACACTAAAAATTTATAGATTATTGTCTACCTGTAACTTGTTTTATTTTGTTAGTCTAATAACTTGAAGGGATAAGTATGATTTTGGTCCCTAAGGTTTAACTCGAAAATCAAATTCGTCCCTAACTTTTTTTTATATTCGAATTCAACCCTAAGGTTCATTTTGGTTTTAAAATCGTCCTTCGGATAATTATACCCTTATCTCACTCTATCACCATCTCACTCCCTCTGTGCCACATCTCCTCCTACTTTCTCTCATCTCCTTCTCTACAATCTGTCTTTCTCTCCCTTCATTTCTCTCTTTCTCTCTAAAATTATTGTGTTGTTGTTATTGAATGTGTTAAAAGGGGGATCAACTTCGGTAAAGATGGTGGGTAGAGATGCTAAAAGACGCACACGAGAAGAGATTGTCGTAGTGCGCAGGTGGCAGACACAAGCAGCAATGTAGGAACGGAGTAGCGATACAGAAGAATAGATCAAATAGAGCAACGTTGTCAGCAATGGTGGAACTTCCTTTGATTATAGAGAAAGAGAAGGAAGGAAAGGTGAGTGATGAAACGATATCGATTACAAAGAAGGAACGATGTTGGCAATGGTAGACGAGGCCATTGATACAAGCAAGGTGAGCAGCTAGGACAGTGCCAAGGATAGTTACCTTACAAAGCCGTTGCAGCAGCACCAATGACAGCATCAGCAAAGTCACTATAACACCCACAATCGAAGGCAACCACCCTCTCTTTGTTTGCATCCCTCCCTTTACTCTTTTCGGCGAACCAGTGATAGTAGCGATGACTTGCCTCATCGTCGCACCTTCATTCTTCTTCTCTTTCCAATTTTGCTTCTCCTTTATTCTACCCCTTTCACTCTCGCTATTGTTGCCATTGTTTCCTCTGTGAGAAAGGAGAAGAAGAGAAGGAAACGGTGATAGAGAAAGACGGGACGAGGAATTGAGGAAGGATAGTGGTAGGGGTATTTTTGTCATTTAAAAAAGTATCATCATCAAAAGGATGATTTTAATATTAAATTGAACGTTGGGGACCATTTTAAACAAAAAAAGCTTAGGGATGATTTCAATTTTCAGGCTAAACCATAAGAACCAAAATCGTACTTAACTTTAACTTGAATGTATAGAAATCATAACCCCTTTTAGTTTTGAACCCTAACCATACTTTTTGATTTCGTCTTCAACTCCAAATTTAATTAGTTACTTAATTTTGTTTGGATTGGTCTTGTTAGTGGGGTGATACGGCGTTTGAATACCACAAACTAACCGACAAGTACACTGGGTCGTACCAAGTAATAACTCAGGTGAGTGAGTATCAATCCCACAAGGATTAATGGGCTGAGCAAGCAATTGTTGTATGATTATTCTAGTTGGACAAGCTAAAATAAGTGTTTTGGAATTTAAGCAACATAAAATAGTAAATCAGAGAGTGCAAAAAAGCAACAGTGAATGATTGGTGAAAATAATATGCGAAAATAGTTAAGGTGTTGGAGATGTTTAAATTTATGGATTAACAATTCTTATCAACTACTTTAATCATGCAAAGATTCAATTTATGACAAATCTTAAGTGATTAAACCCTAATTCTTTGTAATTTACCCTTCTCTAATCCAATCAACTGCCAATTTCTTAGTCAATTAATAGAAGGTTAAGTCCAATTCTAGTTCATGAGCCACACAAACCCTAAGTACCCAAAAATAAGCCGATTATATGTCACGTATTGCGTTAAATCCAGATAATTAGAGAGTTGTGAGGAATTGATTTCAAGTTGTAATTCTAGTGATGTAACTTTTCCACGATTCAACAAGAATTCAAATAGAAAATGAGTTATCTTCCACTCTAATTCATAGGATGAAGAACAAAATCAATCCTTGAATTTAAAGCAGTGCATTGATTAAGAGTAGAATGACAATAATATTAACCTATTAAAACAAACAGAGCTCCTAACCTTAACAATGGAAGTTTGTTGCTCATGGCTCAGAGAAAAACCTAGAGTTGTAAAAAGCATAAAAGTACAGAACGAGGAAGAAGAAGAGAAGCCAGCTCGAAGTGCTAAATATTTTCTTCTTTTATATCTAATCCTAATTGATACAAAATTAAAATTCTAAAACCTAATAATATCTTTTCTTAATTCAAAAATTAATTAAAAAACCAAAGAAGCTTTTCGTGGAACTTGATGACACGGGCTTGGCGCTAAACACCGAGTAGTGGCATTTAGCACCACCAAATAAAATGCTTTTCACATTTTTCAAGGCACTTGGCTCTAAACACTGAGTAGTGGCATTTAGCGCCACCTCTGTCGAGTTGTTACACGCTTTACGAGGCCTTCGGCGCTAAATACCAAGTCATGGTGTTTAGCGCCAGCTTGACAGCAACAATTTAATTCGTTTTCTTTTGCACGAACTCTATCAAACTCGCCCAAATTTTACCTGTAATCAACAAGATGGCAATACAAATCAAAGTAGCATTCTTGATGATCTAAAACACTAAAATCTCATAATAATTCATCAAATCCACATGTAGTTTACTAAGAAAAGATAGGAAAGATGCTCACACATAATGGGATTGGAGGTGTTGTGCGAAATTAACATTCCAGAGTACAAAGGTGCATAATTCAGTTAATTTCTTCACTTGGCTCTATTTTATTAATGCGTGTTTATATTTTTTCTTTATTATTATCAATAATAAATTTTATTTGAGTGTTTTTATTCGTTGACATGAAATTATTCTAAGTAAGCTTTCTGTATGCTATATTTTTTTGAACAGCTCATCATCCTAATATTAATGTTGTTGTTAAGGTGCTTAGATAGGGTAATTTCTTGTTATTTTTTAACTATTTGCTTATTAAATAATTTAGAACTGATAATTTTGCTTGTGATTTTTAATTTTTCGTTATGTGGTGGATTATTTTGTTGAAAACTTTAAATTATGTGGTAGATTGTTTTGTTGAAAGTTTTAAATTTTGTCTGCTTTAAAATTCATTTTAATTTACTAGTATAAAACCTACTAGATGAAATTCATTTGATCCAATGATATCCAACATTGTGACATGAGCTGGAGGGTCATGGATTCAAATCTTAGATTTACTACCTAAATTTATATTTTTAAATGTTAAATAAATTATTTATCCTTGGTTCATAGTAAATTATTAGTTTGGCAGCTTCATTAATTTGGAATCATATGATACTATATTGCAATGAAATTTAGAGCGGATGACAAATATTATATAGCTATAGTGAGTGCCTTTTTGTTTTGTCAATTCTTAATGCTAAAATACTGTGCTATCAATTCTTGAGGATTTAATTTCTAGACAATTTTGCAATTTGCAAGTATAACCTAATCTCTAATATACATTAGTATTGCTCTTTCAGTTTCTGGTTTAATTTTATTCAACTTTTGTAATAGAGGATTTGGAGCATTTCAAATTTGATTTTTCTACTCAATTAGATTTTCTCTTAATATTTTTAATTTTAATAATAAACTTTGATATTTGAACTAGTTTATGAACTTTTAACTAAAAATTATAAACAAATTTTTAAATAAAATTTAAGTTTATCGTCAGTTAAATCCGCCAGTAACTATTAATTTGATTATTAATAATAAATAATATATTACCGTCTGATTTACTGGGGGGAAATCCGACGGTAACAAGCTCCAAAATTTTGCTAATTAAAAGTTTATATCCGCCGGTAATTAGCAACGGACGAAAAAATCCGCCGGTAAGCAGTTACCGGTGAGGTTTGTAACACCCTTACTACTAGGATGTGACGCTTCTGGCTGCGTCGCTTTGATAGAGAGGATATTATGACAACTTCTATACACTTTATAATAAAATATGACCTTTTAACTTGAAACCATATCGCTATTTTCTTAGAAAAACCAGAAATACTTTTTAATTTTTACAAACATGCATATACATATATACAAAACTTCTTACACAAGTAAATTACAAATATTATATACATACATATCATTACAATTATGACTCCTATCCCTCTTACAAAAATATAATAATAAAGGTGAGCGAAAACTATAACTGATACATACAAATAGAAACAGCACAGCTAAAAACTTAGCAAGAACTTCATAAGCTTCCTCATCCATTGTGAAAAGAGAAGTCTGTAAAGAGTGAGAACCTAACCACACGGTCTCACCAGAGAAGTTTAGAATTGTTGTGAGAGGATACATATAAAAAAAAGAATAGATTTTAACTGCAACGATCATCGCTCATCTTATGAATCGATTCAATCATAAACAATTAAATATCCAAAAATTCATTTTTTGCTTCTCAGTTATAAGAATTTCAAAGGTCAAATAATATCCCATAACATAATCGAGTACAGCCTGGGCCAAATACAAAACCAAATCATGGCCTCCAATCCAACATATAATCAACCACGCCCTCCGGTCCAAGTGTCCAATATATAATCAAATCATGGTCTCAAAAGCATCAATTCATTCACTAATACTCACTCTCAAGAAAAAATCAATCATAGACAAAAAATGCAAGACAAACACAATTAGAGAGCAGTTACAGCAAGTATCATAATTAATAGTTAGACAAAATTTATGAGATAGGCAAATTAAAACACTTATGCACACCCAAACACTAGCAACCAAATGCAGTATTGTAAAATCTTGTAAATTAATAAATAATTAACTAGTAAATTAATTATGAGCCAAAGAAATTAGGAAATTAAATTTTATAATTTGGAGAAGTAAAAATATTTAAAATACAAATTAAAATATTAATTTTAAAGATTTTGTCCCAAAGTTTGGTCAACAAGCCGTTGAACTAGGCCCATATTAGGCCTAAGGCCCAACATATATAACCTTGATTCAGCCACTCCTTCCCTTCATTTTTTTAATTCACGTTGGAAAGAGAGATTGAGGAAGAAACCCCAAACCCTTATCACCTCAACCCTTATCACTCATTCCATTCACTTGTCTGTTTTGTTTGAGTATGCAATTGATTGGGCTTTCCTATTTGCTTAACTGTAATTAATTGCTACTTGATCTATTTATTGTATCTATTTCTATATTTGTATTTTTCTTGCTTGTCTTGTATGTGTTTGTTTCTAAGAGAATCCTCGTGCTAGTGGAGGAGAAGATAAGAGTTGTTCCACTTGGTGATTAGAAGGTTTACAGAGAACTAATTAGGAAGAGATAGACTATAATCCTTAGATATAGTCATCTTATTTCTGGCTTAGTGAGAACTCTAGGATTTGATTCGAATGGTTGGGGATTTTCGAATGCCTCCTGCTTTTTGGGACTTTATGTATTATCTATATGGGCACCTTTACCATACTGAGAACTTCCGGTTCTTATTCCGTACATATTTTGTTGTTTTACAAATGCAGGAGATGAGGCACTTCGCTGAGCGTGCTAGACACTCTTTGGGAGAGAAGATCTACTTTGGGAGTTTTGTATTTTGTATTTTGTGTATGTATATATGTAGTATTCTCCACTTTTGTATAGAATTTGTATTTTGTCCCCATTAGAGGTTGACTTTGGAGAACCAAGGCCTGTATTTATGTTTTTGGTTTATTTTTGGCTAATATATATATATATATATACATATATATATATATATATATACTCTAGCCGGCCTTTGTTTCGTAGGTCGAGTTTAGAATTTGTTATACAATCTTGTAGGAACTCTTTATCTATGTATATATATATTGTCTCTTCTGCTTTCCGTTACCTCGCTTTCTATTTCTTCACATTTTGAGTACGACGCGGTTTTTGTTTATTTTTGTTTATCCTTGGATAAAGGCTCCTAATTAAACTTCCTTTTAAATCTACCTATATATGTATTTTTTATATGTCGTAATACCTCACCACCTCTGCTTTACGAACTTAAGCGTAAAACTCTATGTGGTAGGGTGTTACAAGTATGATGAATGCCTGTCCTACTGGCCATGAGTTCACGCGTCGGTTATCTTGTTAGAACCCGGCACATCACAGGGAGAGTGTCCTGTACACCTCGTAGGGAGAGTAACCTGTACAGCTTGCAGGGAGAATATCCTATACATATCTCATAGGAAGAGTGCCCTGTCACATCTCACAGGGAGAGTTCCCTATACACCTCGCAGGAAGAGTGCCATGTACACCTCACAAGGAGAGCGCCTTGTCCACCTCTTTGGGATATCAACCACGCAAGCAGGATAAGACCACCGTCCTTGCCAACTTAGTGATCACATTTCAATAACATTCGCAATCAATTATAAATAAGATCACAATCAAATCCATCATTAACATAATCATAATCATCACTAATCAACCATAATATTCTTCTCATTCACTCTCATATGTCGTTCTTTAATTAATCACTTTAAGGGTTAATAAGCCCAACTTTTAAGCTTCTCAGGTTTCAATTAAAGTACTCCTAAGGTCCTCAACCTTTTTCTCAAATTAAAATGAATTGAATCATAAACTAAGTTCTCAAATTAACAAAATCATCGAACTCATTTTTTGTTTAACCTTGAATAATCAATCTCATTACTTTGAATTCATTAAAATCCTTAAACCATAACTTTTTAATTTGAATCAATCAAATAAACTCATTTTTTTAGTTAATCAAGTTCCCAAAATCGATTTCAATTTCATTCTTAAGTTTAAAAACATTTTCAAAAGACTTGAAAACCATTCCATTTCGCTAAATCAAATTCGAATACTTTAACTTCTCTAAAACATCACAAAAACAAAATTCTTCAATCAAATTCAATTACTTTGAAATTCACTAAAAGCTTCTCAAAACTAACTTTAACTTTTTTTTCAAGCTCAAAACCTTTCCTCAGAGACTCAAAACTCATTTCTTTTCATAATCAACCAAACCAAAATAAATTGATTCTTATTATCCAATTTTACTTAAATTTTTATAAAAATTTTAGCAGCATCTCCTTCTGAATAGTTTCAAAACCAAACCATTTCTCAATATAAACATATAAATCAGAGTTCCAATACAAAATCATTTCTTAATATAGATATATAAATCAGATTTCCAATGCAAAACCATTGCTGAATATGAATATATAAATCAAATTTCTAACATAAAACTACTATTTCAATATAAACATACAAATCGGATTTCCAAATCAAGCTTTCATTAACTATAACTACGCCAACTCAATCAATCAAGTAAACAATCACATTCATCCAAATAACTCAATCAATCCAAAAGACTTACATAATTACCAAAAATGAAATTTCGCATCAATATCGATTTATATCAATTCCATAATATAAAATATGCTTTTAAGAAAATCTCCTACCCCAATCGCGACTCAACTATGAAACAACTCCTTTATTCTTATTTTACACCAGCGGCTTTAATTCCTGATGACATGTCACCATGTCATATTTTTCTATGCTTTTTCATACAAGAAATTGATGATTTGTGCTTAATTATTGCATGCTTTTGTGCTTAATTGGTATATTTCCTTGATCTTTTGATTTTATAAATTTTGTAGGAAATAAGAAGAAAAAGAAGCAAAAAGAACACAAAATAAGTTAAAAAGAAGAAAAGGAAAATTTTGGGCACACTTTGAAGATTGAGCACACTTTAGAACTTTAGGCCACGCTTTTAAAAACGTGGCCCGTGACCATGAAGCCATGGCATGCATTAATGCCTTATGCATGCATATAAGCCAATAAACCATGGCGTTACACAAGTGAACACTAACGTTCATCAATTGAGTGAATGCATGCAAGTAATATTAGTTCAAGGCATTAATAAAGCATGCATGCACTTAATTGAGAAAGAGTTGAATGAATGCAACGTTAATGCATTATTAAGTAAATATAAGCATGCATGCAGGAAACAATTCATTAGTAATGCCAATGGATGAATCAAGGCGTTAAATGAATTAATTAGCATTACTAATCAACTACACCAATGGAAGCATGCATGAAATTTACTTAGTAAATTAGCCCAACGTTTGCGCTCACGTTTGCCTCAAACGTGAGGTCAAACGTGAGTGGTAACCATACCCTAGAGGAGGAGCCACATTTGTGCCAACGTTTGTCTCAAACGTTGAGGCAAACATTGGCTGAAGATCACTCAGGGGAAGGGCCAATGTTTGTGCCAACGTTTGCCTCAAACGTGAGGTCAAACATTGGCCAAAGAATGCCTTTGAGGAGATCACATTTGAGCTCACGTTTGACCTCAAACATGAACCCAAACGTGAGTGACAGCAAAATGGCCGTTCTGCATAATGCCTTCATGAAGACGTTTGAGTCAACGTTTACCTCAAACGTGAATGCCCCAAAGTCCAAATTGCAAGCTAATTTCTTCTCAAGACCAAGGCCATCCGGATCCATCTTCAACCCAATTCCACTCCAAAGCAAGCAAAGCCCACATAACTCAAAGGCACACAGAGAAGCTAGATTAGGAATTTTATTTTGTAAATATTGTTTTGATTTTTCATTTTCATTTTGTAAAAGCTTATAAAAAGGCATCTGTTTCATTTCATTAGGAAGGCTGGCTCTGCTAGAGCATTAGGAGTAGGGTAGAATAGAAAGTCCTCTTTGAAACACTTTTAATTTTTCTACATTGTTACATTTTCAAGCATTGAATTCAATATTGGTTTATGCAAATTTCAAGTTCTCTCTCTGCTACAATTTCCTTCTCTGCTACACTTTTCTTTCCTGCAAGTTTACTTTCTGCAACCTTGTATTTGAAATTATTGAGATCCAAATTTATTTTTCCTGCAAGTTTAATTTTCTGCAATTGATCTGAGTTCTAATTTACTGCTTTTATTTAATTTTCGAGCACCCAGCCCCCTTTACATTTGATGCAATTTACTTTTCTTGTCATTTAAGCTTCCGCCCATTTAAGTTTCTGTCCAATTTAGCTTCTGCACCTTTAATTCTTGCAATTTTGCTTTGTGTCGGTCACTCTTCACACAATCCACTCAATGTTAGCTTGACTAAACTAATCACCCACTAAAGTTGCTTGATCCATCAATCCCTGTGGGATCGACCTCACTCTAAGTGAGTTATTACTACTTGATGCGACCCGGTACACTTGCCGGTGAGTTTTGTGTGTTTGGAAATTCATTTTCCCACAAAAACACCATTAATTCCGACCGTTTCTCACAGCAACAACAGCCATTAAACATAGCATGCAGTCACGGTGTAACACCCTAATGTTCAAATTCTTATGCTCGAGTCATAAGTCAATGATAATAAGGTGGTGCGACTCTCAAGGGGGATTTTTTATACATAATTACAAATAAAATTGAAAGGAGTATTAATCGAGAAGCCTGAAAAGAGTAAAAATAAAATTGCGAAGTCATATCACTCACACATCGACAACTAGAAGATAAAGCGTGAAGTCAAAAGCGATATATAGAAAAAGGCATTAGGGAGAGTAAGAGAAGGACAATATATAGATATATAACATATGTAAATAGCCACTAGTCGCGAACCGTGAAGTTTAGGCCAGCTAGGGTACAGTATGAAAGTAGTTGACAACAATATCTCCTAATCTCTTCCAAAAGAAATATAAGAGCCTCTATAGGCAAGTTTAAAAGAGTTCAATACATAATATAAGCTTTTCAAAATAAAGGTGGAGAGATTCTAAACAAAATATAAAGTAGAGAATATAAAAATCTTTGCCATCTCTAAGATGAACCACAGCTCACTTTTGAGCACCTGGACCTGTATCTGAAAAACAAGAGACATATATGGAATGAGAACCCCCGACCCATGGATTCTCAGTATGGTAAAATTGCCAAATAAATACAATGCATTGTAATAAAAACTCACTAAGCATCCTAAACTTCCTTTCACTCAATATTCACCCTATATTTTCGCTAATCTATAAATAGGCAACTGTCATAAAGGAATGCTAGATCTAATTCCTCTTCTTCATGCTGCCCAACTTTCTAACTCTCCAATAAATCAGAATCAGAATTATAAACAAAACCATCACCAGTTATTCTGTCTCAGCAATTCTATATCAATACTTCATATCCTCACCTGAAGCAAGTGAAATTACTTCACTGCGTCTACTCAGGGAGCTCAAAAATTATCATATTTTCTACCTGGAGCAGTGAAATCCATAAGACTACCAGACCGTACCACGAATTCAATCAAGTAAATTAAATGCTACCAAACTGTACTACCTAGCTAGTTCAATGACTATTGGTTTAAGCTTGATGAGTCTCTGATTAGTGCATTCATTAAGCGGTGTAATATTACCCTATAGGATATAGCCTACCAACTTGGGCTTCCGATTGATCGTAAATATGTTGGCGGATGCCTCACAGATTTTGAGCAACACATTCCTGGTAAGAGACCAGCATGGAATTAGTTCTACAAGCTTTTCGGTAAACTTCCTCCTACGGAGTACATCAACAAGTTTACTGTCACCTACAACACATGGTTTTAAGAGAGGTTTATGGTACTCCCTCCCAATGCGAGTGAGGATATTGTTAAGGCGTATGCTTGAGCATGTATCATGATGTTATTGTTTTTTCGTTGTTTGGGGATAAGTTTGGGGCACGAGCACACATTAGATTATGTAGCCAGGCCTAAGGAGTTGCGGAGACACAATTGGGTTCTGCTACATTTTCATGGTCGTAAAATTACACCAATCGTGGATATTTTGGCGATTCTTCACTCTAAGGCTACATGGTTTATGATACATCGATGTGGCTTCTGCCTTTTGGCATATAGGTAATCATTTCAGCAGTTGTTATATTTAATTGATGTGCCATAGTCGTCTGCATACCCAAAATCCACCTTGGCAGCTCGTTGTATGACTCCTCTCAATCTCTATAAATTTATGCCACTGCTTTTTGTTTTGTCAACCAAACCTTTCTATAACTTGGTTTGAAACCATAACTACTCTCTATTGTATTTTGTAGCACCTTTATCGACACAGTTGCATCTACCCTGACTATCAAAAACATATAATTCACATTAGTTTTCAAAAGTGGTGATCAGGCTACCTATAATTGCTCAACACATTAGTTTTCAAACATGTGGGAGGTCCATTATACCTTCTAACCTCTTCAATATCCGTTCTTTGTTAATGGGCAATTTGAATCAACCAATCGTAACTTTTTTCAAACTCTTTGCACTTTTCATGGTACTTGATGTGATTTAATTCTAAAACACGATACTTAAACCTACGATGAGTACTATAATTCTTGACACTCAGTATATCTTCCTCTTGCTAGAGAATAATTAACAAGTTGAAACTCATTTGGATTTGACACATCTTGCAAATTCACACATCCTAAATCATACTTCATGTCCAAAAATTCTTGATGCGCTATTGCCGAAAACCTAGATGGATATTGTTGTGTTCCGAAACTTGACAAACTCTCTCGACTGGAATGTAACTTGTGTCATCATCACTATCATCACTTATCATGAGAAACTCCTCCTCTTCGTCATGATCCTGCAAAGCACCTTCTCTCAGATCTATTTCTACGTCATCTATAGCAGGAGAATGATATTAGGAATATCTGCCATTTCAATCACAAACTCAACAAACGTATACTTATCTCCAATATCACAACCACCATCATTACATGATTTAAATCAATGGTAGATGGGAATGCCATCAGTACTGCGTCGGGTGTAACTATAGACCTTGAAATAGAAGCTCCACTTAAAACGATAGATTGAAGATTTGGTGTTGATCTTCCAAAACTTCTAACCACATTTCCAAATTTCATATACAACTCAAGCATTCTCACCTCAAAATTTTTTGTCACAGTGAAACAACACTTACAAGTCATCATCTTTCCTTATCACAAAAGAATTACTTCACAAAATCTTTGTAAATGGTAATAGAAATCTTGTAAAACAACTATTTACTTGCTTTATTCCACAAATTCCAAGTTTCTATAATATAGTATTTTGCAGTTCTGCAATATGGATGGACGGAGAAGACATGAAGCAGATCTTTACTACAAAATTTAATTTCCTTTTTATTTTATTTTTTTATAATGAATTAGTATTAAAAAATTCTCATCAGACATCTAAAAATCACAAATGTCACACATGATGCGGTTTCACTTATTTATAGACATCGTCATTCTATTAAATTGTTTTGGTTTAATTCGATTTAAGCCTGTATTTTCACTTTTACTAAATCGGTTTAAGTTAAACTGTTTTATTTAGAATTTTTTTTATGCAAATCAGATTTTACTAAACTGATTTAACTATATCCTACTAAATCGTTTTGATTATATAGAGGATAAATCGATTTGGCTTACAACGATTTACTATGTTTATATACTAAATTGGTTTTTAGATTAATTTGTATAATATTTTTGCGTCGAAAATCAAAACAAGACAATGGAGTAATATTAAATGTGAGATGCTTTAAACAAATGATTTACCCAAAATTAGTATAATTTACTTTAAACAGGTGACATTATTATTGTTTGCTTATCTGTTTACCTTGTGCCTTGTGGTAAGGGCTACGCGGCAACAAAATCTCTGCGAAGACCTGCGGCAGTACTCTAGCTAGAATCAAAGCCATGTCCCCTGCATGCAACTATGCATGTCACATGGACTCAGCTTGTACCAGAGGAATGGCTCAACACTCCTTATAGATAGATAATTCATTTTTAAATTGAGCAAGTCAGCATGCATGTATCTATTCTTAGATGAATAAAGATGTATTATCTTGTGTTGTCTCTTGTGAATGAAATATATGTATCTAGAAAAGTTAGACGAGAAAATCTAGTGATTTAGAATAATAAATAGAAGAACAAACTACTATTTCAGAACACTAAAATTTTGAATACTAATTATTCTATACGATTGTTTTGGGACGGTGGCTAATTCATATGATGCTATTAAAAATATAAATAAATATAAAGACATATGGATCATATTTTGTTTAGTTAAAATAATTAAATAACATTCCTGGCCAAGGTAGTGCCACCTAAGTGAATCTTTCGCTAATTACAATTAGTATTCTTTGAAGGGAAAAGATAAAATTGTGGCCAAAATAGTTCGTGAATAGAATATATATGCATAAAGAATATATATGTGTTGAAAGGAATTTCAAGTTATCTATTTCCATTTGACTGTATTTATATTTGTATAAAAATAAGAGTTAATATTTAAAGTGATTTTGAATTTGTAGTCGAATTTTAATATTATTTTTTAATTTAAAATTGTCTTAAATTTATTTTTAAACTTAACACCAGTCATTTTTTAGATATTTTTCAATGATAGAATAATAATGTAGTTGGACAGAAACTATATTAAAAGTTATGTTAGACTGGTAAAATGTTGTTATTTTATTTTTGACATCTAAATAAAATATAAATGGCCTCTTTTAAAGTATTTGAAGGATTAAACACTCTAAATAATATTATTTATGTTCTATTTGAACATCAAAAATAAAATGACGATATTTTACCAATCCAACATAATTTTTAACATAGTCTTTGTTCAATTACGTTATCATTTTGTGATTAGAAAGTATTTCAAATACAATCATTAATAAATTTAGAGATAAATTTGGAATAATTTTAAATTAAAAAACGACATTAAAATTCGATTATAAATTTAAAGACTACTTTAAGTATTACCTCTAAAAACAAAGCTAATTAATATTATTCCGTTAGAATTGATGTAGGTGTTTGCATTCTCGTTCTTTTAACTCCGTGTTTTGCTCAACATCGTGTATATATATATGCTCATACTCGTGAGATATACTTTGTTTGTTCGATCCTGCGGGAACAACAACAACATCAATAATAATAATAATAATAATAATAATAATAATAATAATAATAATAAAGTAGCGAGTTATGGAAAGCCAATCACAAAAATTAAAAAATACAAAAACGTGAATGATTTTAAAACATATGTTAGTATGTTATAAAAAGAGTAAATTATCATTTTTTTTTACGAAAGTTGAAAATATTAACCTATTTATTTATAAAAGAAGGAAATTACTATTTATACTCATAAAACATAAATTTTTACTAACAAATCTATCCAAATCTAAAAAAAATTATTTAAAATTTTTAAATTACTTTCTAACATAATTCATCACTAATTTTTTCTCTTACTCCACATGACCACTTTTTCAATTTCAAATTCCACCACCACTCAAACTCTTCCTCACCACCACCCTAAACCCCAATTACTACCATCACTCAAAATGCCTCCCATGCCTCCGACGAACGTTCCAGAAACAACGACACTAACCCGCCAGCTCTAGTCTTCCATCGCTCTGTATCTCCCTACGTTTTTTGTAAGAAATCCGATTACCCCACCGCGTGAAACTCTTCCAGTGACGCCCACGACCGACTCTTTTATAGCACGCCTCAGTTTGGTCCAACTTACGTCGAAAATTCTGAGTTCGAAGGCGGATCGAGGCCGTCCAAGAAGCGATTAAACAAGCTTCACTGAATTGAATTTGAGAATGAAAATTGAAAATGGGTGAATTAATACCGAGGCAGTATTTGCCCTTGATATAGCCTGTGCGGTTGCCTTGATCATCCTCCTCGATAGTGCCTAGAGAGCGCAGATTAGCGATAATTCTTCCATGTCTATGGTGTTTGTTGATATTGCTCAAGACTAGAGGGTATTGTTGGAATCAAAACAAAATTCTGCAAAAATTTTGGGTTGGTGGCTGCAGAGTGGAGATTTTGGGACTCTGAGTGGAATAGTGAAGTAGTGCGATAGGGTAAGAAACTAACGGCAATGGTAAAAGCTAGGGTTTTGGATTTGAAAATGGAGAAGAAGGAATTAGACACCACCAACAACGCTATACTGTTCTTCATCCACTCAAACTTTCTCTATCTTGCTCTACTGATCCAATTTCACATTTTCATTTATCTCTTTACTTTAGTTTGCAATCCTAATTGAATTTTTAATTTCTATGATGCAACACAAATTCATACAATAGTACACTTGTAGAACATGTGGAGTTCAAAATCACAAAAGCTTGCCTCTGGAGATGGAAGCGCTTGTTGAAGTTAGGCGGCAGCGTTGTTTTGCGCTAACCGGTCCAAGAAGCTTGCGGATTTTGGATGACGACAATAATGGTGGTAGTTAGAGATAAAAGTGGTGGTGGAGAAGAGTTTGGATGGTGGTGGGATTTGAAATTAGAAAAGTGATGGTGAAAATAAGAGTAATTTAGAAATTTTAGGTGATTTTTTTGTATTTGGATAATTTTGTTATACAAAACTCATATTTCATAAGTACAAATGGTAATTTTTTTTCTTTTATAAATAAATATATTAGCGTTTTTAACTTTTGTAGGTAAAAACAGTAATTTACTCTTATTAAAAAGTGTACTACCTGTTTTATATTATTAGACTTTTTATTTTACTTGTGTGCAGTTTATGTTAGTTAATTTTAATAAAAAATATTAGCTCTAATCTTTTTTTTTAGTTGATATTCAATTTGGTTTTTGAAATGCAACGCTTCACTTCTAAATCTCATAAATTGAAAATTCACTCCCTCTCCTCCGCCTCTCCAATTTACAATCTTAATTTATGTTAGTCTCTTAATAACGTCTTTGATTTGACATGTTAACTTACCTTGTCGGATAGAACAAAATATCGTATTATTTTATATTGGTATCTAATTTCAACAAGATACATCATTTTACACCAATAAAGTTAAAAAAGCATCTTGTTATGTGATGATCACTAATGAAAAAGAGATGTATTTCATATAAAATGATGTCATTTCGTTAAAAAATAGGCACTAATATAAAAGATATCATTTTATTTTATTCAACATAATAAGTTAATGTGTCAAATTAGTATGACGTTAACAAAAATAAACTGAGAGACTAATGCAAGTTATCATTATAAATTCGGATATCCAATTTGGATCAATTAAAATTTTAAAGATCAATTTTAATGTGACTTTAAATATCAAAAATCAAATTAAGTATTAACTAAATATTTTTCTTTGGCTAATATGATAACTTATTGTTTGATGAGAGTGAAAAACTGACATATCTAAATTTAAAATATTTAAGGAGAAAGACTAAATCTATTTTGTTAAAGAGATTATTATATTCTTAAATTATTTATTTATTTTTTAAAAT
Organism: Arachis duranensis; assembly: GCF_000817695.3. NCBI lineage: Eukaryota > Viridiplantae > Streptophyta > Magnoliopsida > Fabales > Fabaceae > Arachis > Arachis duranensis. The sequence goes on from NC_029774.3 coordinate 53,873,093, forward strand.
ACGTATTTTTTTTTTTAATTGTTTATCCTATTCAAATCTTTATTGATACATTTTCATCTATAAACTAATTAACAAAACAAAAAAAGATTGCTGCAATCCATTCATCCATCGTTAATAAATCTTATAATAAATATATCTTAGCCAACATGGTGAATGTGCATAGGAAGCTTACTCCATGACATGGGATAAGTCAAAAATTAATTTTCTTAATGAAATATTTGGAGTGAATCATGTTAACAACAACATCGATATCACTAGCAACATCATTTAGAGATTAGAGACCCTCAAAACTAGTGTAATTGTCAAGAATCTTGTGCATTGTGATGGTGGAGTATTGTTGAACCTTGGATTTATGCTGTGGAATTTAAAAGAAGTCTTTCCATAAGAATTGTAGAATGAAAGTGCACCCACTCTTACTTAATCTTTCAAATGGTATCTATTATTTACAATTAGTATGGTGCTACTAAAAGAGAATAAGACAGAGGCGTCTATAACACTAAATTAGAGATCTCCATAACAACTTTTTATTATAGATGAAGATGTATTATTAATAAGAATTTGAATACGGAAGATAATTAAAGAAAAAATATGTTTATAAAAAAAGTAAACGAGAAAATAATCTAAAATATAATTGTCTCTATATAAAAAATATCTTTCTTTTTAAAAATTCTAGAAATTAATCATTTTTAATAATTTTAATATTAAAATTTTTTTTAATACTCCTTTAGAATAACTTTCTCTTTATATATATACAAGAGGGACAATTGGTTTTATTGGTCAAAGTCAATGGATATAAGATACGATATTGAAGCGTATAAAGCAATTGGATTGAGTTGCACTTGAAGACATAAACATATCCTGTAACTTCTGAAGGTATCAGCATTTAACAATACATGCTACAAATAGACGGAGAGAAGCTAAGCTATCTGATCTTTATACTAATTAATTAATGAAAATGAGAAGATACACACATACATACAAGGCACACGTGAATATGACAAATATTTCTGCTCATCTGTCCCGAATTCAGAATGGTTGGATCTGGGAATCATGTGCGTGTTTAAGACAAAATTCCGAATCGGTATGGAATAACTTTGCAATTTTCCCCCTTGTGCTTCATGTTATCCAGAAACCTGCGATTAATCAGTTTGGGTCGGAGAAATAGGAAAATTATAAAAACATAATGAAAGGGTGTTGTAATGAGTTATAAGACCGTAAGAGAATTATTATTTAGTTGGTATGGTGGAAGAGTCTAAAATTTTTAGGTGTTTATCCAATATAGGATACCTAAAGCATATATAACATACCCATTAAGAATTGGCAGTCCGAAGGTAATTAATGACTAATGAGCGGCCCGTTTTTGTTAGTCAGTTCTCAATGAAAGCACTAAGGTAATGAGTTACAAGATTTTGGAATAACCTTCACCAAAAAAAAACTATCTCGTACTCTATAAGACTCTTTTAATTGTCAAGCTTTTAATAAGAGATTCTTTCAGATATTAGCTCACAAAACTCATAACATGTATCTATTTGGTAAGTACTATATATAATATGATGAAATGTTGCCATTTGTAGATATGATGAATTAGATGTTAAAATTGCAATTTTTTTTTTTGGATGATAACTTTGAAGATAAAGTATGATTTATCAATTTTATTCGAGCAGTCAATTTTTTGATAGTTAACTATTAGTCAAATTTTTTTTTCTAATTTTATTTTTGATTCTTTTCATCTTCATCAAAATTCCTAACTTTAATCTCAAATTTCGCCCCACTCTTACTCTAACTTTCTAATTCTAAGACACACAAACAACAGTTATAAACTAAAAGAAAAGAATAAAACCAAACAAAAGGGGAGAGAACAAAACGAAAGAAGAAAAGAGGAGAGATCGGAAACAAAAAAAAAGAGAGAGGGGTAAAAAGAAAGAAAAAGAGAAACAGTCATCGACCAGATAAAAAGTTGCTGACCAGAGTCTTGAATTTTGTGACTGGCAATAATGTCATTTGACATAACATGCTATCAGTGAAAAAGCATAGTAGAAACTACGATAGGAGACACAGAGAAAAAAAAAAAACAAAATTAAAGGTTCTCAAAAAAGTTGAGAAAGGAAGATTAAATCAAAAAATCACTTTTAATCCTTAATAAAATAGATGGTGTAGTATATTGAATTCAGAAGATTATTTTAGATTTTATCTCGTTCTGCAGTAGTAGTAGAACAGAGAACAAATGGAAGTTGTAGAGAATAGAGATAAAAAAGAGTAATACCACGATATATTTTAGTTTGGCTACGAAGTACAATGTGATCCACATTCACTTTCCACCATCACAGTGGTATTTTCACTATAATCAAGATAGATTATAATCACTAATTTCAAGAGTCTTATTCTTATAACACACCTAAATTATTCCAAACCTAATAATCTCTAAATACTAACCCAACTTAAAAAAAGAGAACTAAGTACACTCTAACCTAACACACTTTTAAAATCAAATACTCAATTAAAAAAATAAATTAAATTTTATATTTACTGTCTCTTTGCCATTTGTATCTCTCAATATAAATTTAAATTTAGACAAAAAAAAACAACTCAAATACCAAATAATAAAGGCTGTGTATGTAATCAGATTATACTTGAATTGGTTGCCTTCTTCCTTAAATGAATTCTTCGTATATATAGGGCTTTGATTTCTTCTTCAATATTGGAATCTTTTCCTATTTGATCAAGCTAGCCATTTCACTCTTTAGTGATACAGTCCTTGGCTTTTAATGAGAATTCTTTCCTTATTTACCTTGATTGTAATGTGCAATAGCTTTCCAATCAGACTTGATAGTTGATATCCTCTTCAATGATATTCTTCTTAATATTATTGATGTGCACAATCCCAACTTGCTACTAGTTTGGTAATCTTTGATTGATTCCTATAATACTTATCATAATAAATTAATTATAATAAAAAATTATTAATTATATTTGTTATCACAAAATAGGTAATCAATTCTTGATAATGGTCATGATGGTAATAGTAGTAGTGGTGATGATAATAATGATGATATAGATAAAATTAAAAAAATAAAGTTGATTAATAGTTAATCATTAAAAGATTAACATCAAGGATGAATAAAACTAATTTTAAATGTTAAGAATAAAATTGAATTAAATTAAATTAAATATTAGAGATAATTTTAAAAAATTTTAAAGATATTAAGGACAAAAAATATATTTTATCCTAATTTTAATTCTTCTTGTACTATAAGAATATGCATAAGACGGTCAAGATAAGTTAAATTCATCGAGACAATCTATTTATACATTTAAATGGAGTAGATTTTTACTTTTAAATTCAGAACTATTTAAATTTTTGGCTAAATAGGTTAAATTCGATTATCTAAAAAAAATAGAAGCTTAAACAAAGTCTATAACAATAAACAGGCAACCCAATAAAATTACTTTAATTTAAAAATATACTATTTTTTATAATAATTTTTGTGATTCGATTGAATTTGAGATTCCGCTAAAAATTATTTATTTAAAATTTTTGACCAGAAAGTGACTTTTTGTCAAAAAAAATTTATCTTAGAATTGTATTTTTATCTAATTTTTTATAAAATAAAAAATAAAAAACAAATGAATTAGTCAGTTTAACCCATCTAATTGGCTATAAATAGTCTGGGTTTAAAAATTGAAGGCCATGATTAAACAAAAAATAAATAAAACATCTTGTATAATCCGAAAATTTAAGAGAGCTGAATCTAAATAAGGTGCACTGGTTCATTTGACAACCCTAAATATACTTTTTTTTGAATTAAAGGGAGCTCAACACATAGAGTGGAGCAATTAAAGGAGCTACAAGAAATAACAAAAGTGAATAAACCAACCCCTAGTCCTCTTCTGCATGGCTATCAACAACCAATTGGGTCAACACCACTCCATTTCTCAGAGTACCTAAACGACCTGTTTATGATGTCCTCCATGCTGGAAGTATGATCTCTGAAGAGCCTACCATTCCTTTCTAGCCAGGTTGTCCAAATAACCGCAAAGAACCCAATGAACCACTTCTTTCTGTCTACCTTCCTTACAGATAGCTCCGTCCAGCTTTCAAAGTGATCATTTAGTGTACCTGGAAGGCTCCATTGTCGTCCCAAGGCCAGCAGCCAAGCACACCACACCTTCCATGTGGTCTCACATTCCAGGAACAAATGAAAAGCAGTTTCCTCAGCCTTATCGCATAGCACACACCTATTATCCTGCTGAGCAATAACCCGGAATCTACATAGTCGATCCTTAGTATTCACCCTTCCAATCAAGACAAACCAAGTAAGCAGCTCAACCCTCGGAGGTACAAGTCCTTTCCAAACAGCACGAGTGAAGCTATAGCTAGTGATTTCCTCTGGTAGGACTTCCGCCTGCAAAACCTTCCCAAAGGAAGCCGTTGAGTAAACTCCTGTTTTATCAAATTTCCAAACCACGCCATTCTCTTTTTCAGTGGTGGGCTTGACCGATTGTAGCAGCTCATGAAGCTGGTGAACTAAATCCAACTCCCATTGGAACAACTCTCTCCTCCACTGGAAGCTCCAAATCCACTCTAGTCCATCCCAAAACCCACAATCCCTTATAACAGATCCTTGAAGGGTCGAGACCGAGAAGAGTCTAGGAAATATATCTTTCAACACCCCAGGCGGCAACCATCTATCCTCCCAGAACTGGATTGTTCTGCCATTACCGAGCTCCATAGACAACCCGCTAATCATCTTTTCTCTCAGCTGCGACTCACTAATTTGTAACTGGCATATATGCCTTGCCTTCCCCCATCTGAACTCCACAAGAACTGTCGTTGTAAAGAAATCAGCTTCTCAGCCACTGTCTTTGACATCTTGTATAAGCTGAGGTAGTAAATAGGCAAGCTATTCAGAACCGACTTAATTAGGACCAGCTTCCCCGCTTTGTTAAGAGTCTTTGCTTTCCACAAACTGAGCTTATCTTCAACCTTGTCAATCACCAGTTTCCATGTCTTCACCAGCCTCGGATTTGCTCCCAGGGAAATACCCAAATATCTGACTGGCAGTGATGCCTCCTTGCACCCCACAACCGACACATCCTACGGACCCACATCCGATCACAATTAACCGGAATAAGGTTGGACTTTTCAAAATTAATGTTCAACCCAGACATCAGTTCAAAGCATCAGAGTAATCGCTGATAATTCCTTATGGTCTCATCCTCAGGAGGACAGAACAGAATGGTGTCATCCGCAAACTGTAGGTGAGATAACTCGATGTGATCCCTCCCAAGTAGTAGTGGAGATATACGATCATTCCTCACTGCCTTGCCAATCATTCTATGGAGCACATCCACAATTAAAACAAACAAAAAAGGGGACAGCGGGTCTCCTTGTCGCAAGCCCCTTTCCATTTTGAAAGGCTTCGTAGGTGACCCATTAACAATAATCGACATAGATGCAGAGCAGACACACTCATTAATCCACCCTCGCCATTTCTGACCGAAGCCCATCATCTGCAGTACAATATCCAAAAAGCTCCACTTAACTCTATCATAAGCCTTTTGGAAATCCAACTTTATTATCGCAGCGCTCTTTTTTCGTGATTTCAGCCAGTGCACCATTTCACAAGCAATCAGTGCCCCATCATGTATTTTTCTCTCCTTTACGAATGCACTATGCGTCTCTCCTACCAGTCCCGGCATCACTTTTCGCATCCTCCGAACCAATACTTTAGAAATTACCTTATAAAGACAGCCCACCATACTAATCGGCCGGAGATCCTTAATTTCTCTGGCTCCAGTAAACTTCGGTGCCAGCGTCACCCAAGTTACATTCGCATCGCTAGGAAGCTTAGATGACTGGAAAAAACCAACCACCGCATCAGTGAACTCCTTCCCTAATTCATCCCAACACTTCTTAATGAAGTTCATGTTGTACCCATCACTACCTGGTGCCTTTGTTGACTCACAATCCCAAACAGCCGCCTTTACTTCATTAGGCGTTGGCATCACCTCTAGCTCTGTTGCCTCTGGCTCATTGATTTGCCGAACAAGCCCTTCCCGGAATCCAATTACCGGAGAAGTTTCCTGGTGGTACAGCTCCTTGTAGAAGTCCCAAATAGCAACCTTAATTCTTGCTTGGTTCCTGACCATCCTCCCATTGACCCTTAAGGCATCAATCCGATTGGATCTTCGACGCGCAGAGGCTAAATTGTGAAAGTAACGGGTATTTTTGTCCATCTCTTTTGCATGACGAGACCTTGACATCTGCTTTCAATGCAACTCCTTTCTGATATACCATTTCCTACAGAAGCTCACTAGCGCCTTCCTCCTTACTTCAATAGTCCCATCAGCAACTCCAGTACTTACTATGTCATCTGCTTTTTTGATTTCATCCTCAAACTGCGTAATCCTTCGGTCTATGTCCCCAAATTTTTCTCTATGCCACCTAGTCAGCGGAACTGTCAGAGCCTTTAGCTTGTCCAGAATATTTTCCTCTCCCAAGCTCCTCCACTCCTCCTTTACCATACTCAAGAAACCAGCATGCGTAAACCATGAGTCCAAGCTCCAAAAAGGTCTTGGCCCTCCTCTATACCGAGTCCCGTCCATAATAATTGGACAATGGTCAGATAACCCTCTCGGCCCCCTTTCAGCCTTGTTCCCGGAAACTCTTCTAACCACTCCACACTAACCAGACTCCTATCAATCCGGCTACATGATTGCCCTCTGAACCAGGTGAACGAGCGATCAGTGACTGCTAGATCTACTAACTCCATATCCTGTATCCAAGCTTTAAACTCAGTTGTCGATACCGGCAGCGAAGCAGCACCCTTCCTTTCTTCCAGATGAGTTATCTCATTAAAATCCCCCATATAACAAAACGGAACTTGACACAACCCAGATAAAAAGCTTAGCTCTTCCCACATGATCAGCTTTTTCGCCCTATCATGCGGATCATAAACTAAGCAAAAGCACAGGAAAAATTATTTTTCAGTACCACACCCTCCACACATAACCACCGAGCCCCTTTATAGCAGTTGGTCTTCTGAAACATTATTTCATCCCACAACAAAAGTAGTCCACCTGAAGAACCAATCGACTCAACAAACTCCTATTTAACTGCACCATCACCCCACAGTTGCATGATATCAAACTTAGTCATAATTTCTTTCTTCGTCTCTATCAAACCTAGCATATGCACTTTAAACTTCTTTCGAAAGCTATTTACCATGATCAGTTTACTAACTCCCGCCAACTCCCTAATATTCCAGCCAATTATATATTTGTATATTTTGTGAAATATTTTATTTATTTCATAATAAAGGAACCTTCAAATGAAGTAGGAGAAATAAAACTTTTCATGGATTTTCATATGGATGAAATTACTTTTTATGCAAGAATAAATTATTTAGTATATGTGAAAAAATTGATTTGTTCGACAAATTTATCCGAAAATGAATATTTTTTGTTAGGAATAAAATCCTTTATGAGTAATATTACTTTAAATGTTTAAACTTTTGTTCTCCCAGAAGCCATAAATAACTTTTTTAGTGATATCCAACATGATCAATTTTGCTATCTGCCTATTTTGCATCCTATATATATATTCTTTTTGTCGAAAACAGTGGCTGGACTTTAATCTTATTTTTTTGGACGAGCTGGAACTTGGTCTTTAAAAGAGGCTCATTATGTATAGAGGCCTTTAAATTAGAATCCATGGACTTCAACCCTGCTTTAGTACAAAAAAAAAAGATATAAAAGAAATAGTTTGCAAATCAGTAGCTAAGTATCGTTGCACTAAAAGAAAAGAAATTGCAAAGTAATGGGTCGGGTTAGATGTGGTTGCATGGAGGCATTTGTTCATGGGTCAAAGCTATTTGCCTCGAAAACAGTCACACCAGATACGATTTCTAGCAGTGGCTAGGTTGTCTGTGTGAGTGAACGAGGGTGTGAATGGGGTTTGTAAAACCAAAAAATAAGAAGGGTGTTCGATCGAATTTTTGTAAAAAAAAAACAAATTATGTTAGGAAGTATATAGTCTAATAATTTGGACAAATAAAAGAATTTGATGTTGTAGAAGAAAATTTTTGGAAAAAACCTAATAATTAGAAAATTATTAAAGCAATATAATTATAATACAAGACGATAACAAAGTTTGATGTTGCAATACATTTGCTCGATAAAATTGTCAATACATATAGTTAGCAACGAATAAACTATGCACTTTGCAAAACTTTGAAGAAGAGAAATAAAATAAAAATTAAATTTTGGTTTAATTATTTTGTGGGTCTTATAGTTTTACAAAAATTTTCAATTAAGTCACTATACTTTTTTTCCTTTTAATTGGGTCCCTATACGTTATTTTTTTTTTCAATTTAGTCTCTATTAACGTTAAACGTCAAAAAAATGTTAGTGACTTGTGAAATTACTTGTATATCCTTAGGGACCTAATTGAAAAGAAAAAAAGTATAGGGACCTAATTGAAAATTTAGTAAAACTATAAATATTCAATGAAAGATATTCATATAATCCCTATTCACACTACAAGAAATTACCGGAATAGCGACCGATTTAGTGGTTGATTTCTCTTGAAAATCGGTCGCCGAACCCTTTAGCCGCTAATTTCTGAACTAAAAATCTAAATCGGTCACTAACTCTGTCATTGTTCCTAATTTTATAATTATAGATTTTTACTAATTTCAGATTAACCACTATTAAAACTAAATTTTCATAAATAATTATATTTCCACAAAATATAAAACGAATTGAGCATAGATTAATTTTTCAAATAAATACCACAACATTTACAATATCTACATCGAAATATAAAATTTAACATATTGAAAATTCCTAAATACATTAAATTTATGATCCACAATCTAGACTAAAACATGGTAAAAATAATTCATGAACATAACATTCTAACTGAAAAATTAACTTAAAGATTCTTCACCATAGCAAGGTGCTTCATGCATGCTTTTGTACAAAGTTGAATCAAACTTTTAGGCCCTCATAAAGATAGAAGCTCAACTTAGATTCCATACTTATGTTCAAAAGGACATTCTCTTCCTAAGTCTCCAACAAAGACAACACCTGCAACCAACATATCACTCTTAATTAAAATATAATAGAACAAATCTTGCATTATGTGAAAAAGGAACTCCACCAGCTACCGGCCAATATTTCCACTTGGTCATGTGTTCTTTCTCCCTTAAATATCTCCTTAACTTGTCAGCCCTATGCTTGTGAGTGCCAAATTTTGTTTAAGCCATGAAAGAAATCTCACCTTTACATTTAAGGTCTTCAGGTACTTTTAGCAAGTCTTGAAGTCTAGTCTAAAACTAACTTTGTATTTAAACATTTCCTCCAAAATAAACAAATAAGTATTAAATACCAAACAAAAATTATAGCACAGAGCTAGAAATGACCAAAGGCCCAAGAAAATCAACTCACTGATGTTAGATAAACAATGCAAAAGAACATGCTGGCCAATTTTCCTATACTTGATGGAATGCAAAAAACATAAATGAAAAGAGAGGCAGAGTGATGATGTGAAGATCTACTATACAAAAAAATTAAAAAAAAAAAGTGAAAGAATTTATTCCATTTATGCCTAAAAGAAAGTTTCATGGCTTAATTACCTTATCAGGTTTTTCCTTGAAATGCTTGTGAAATTTCAAATTCTAAGACATGTCAAACCTTCACAACACACATGCATCTTGATCCACTGAAAATGTATGCTTAATTTGGTTTTCAATTTTCATATACACTGAAATGGTTAATTAGTTCCTAGGAAAACTATGACACTTAAAAATGATTAACATTAATTGAGTCCAATTTTCCTTGAATCCAATTTTCTACGCTTCTTTCAGTTGCAAGATCCAAAACGGATCCTTGTTTTCATTTTTGGATGTGTTAAAGCTTCAAGTGTGGAAAAGCTGCCAATGACATCAATCAAATATACGTTCAACTTAATCTGTCAATGAAACCATATTTAATTTTAAAAAATTTCTGTGCTGCCATATTGGCCACATTTCTAAAATCTAAATCATTGCTGCATATATCTAGGTTATATCTATTGACAATGAATTTAGGTACCTCATGAATGCACCTTCCTTGCAGTTTTCACACCAAACTCACTTCCCTTTACCCATACATTTCTTGGAACACCTCCGACAAGTTTTATAGTAATATAAAATGCAAAAATAATTTTCCTAATTGAAAAAAATGAAATGAAACTAAAATAAATGAAATAAATAATGCTTACATGTCAAAGAAGGTTTGAAGCCTTGAATAAAAACTCTGATCTGTAATTTGGTCCCAAAATTCATGTAACTCGTTTTTGGTTATGGAGGCTGATGTTAATGGTATTATGCCTCTGAATCAAAAGCCCTTAAAGTCATCATTCTGTTTCTTTTATAGTGAGATTGGGAACTGCTTCGATGGAAAGTCATTTTTCATGGAAGCTCATCTCTCTTTGTTCTCATCCAATGTTGATGATCATGATGATAAAATCCGAATCCTCCATCACTACATTAAAAAAGAGAAACATAGTCCTAATAAAGCACTATCATCACAGCAACAACAATCAACAATCAATAATAAACAAAACTCATCATTAGCAGAAAATTAATTTATATGTCAATTCACCAATTAACAAAATTTCTGTACATAAATATTCATATTGTAAATCCTAAATTACTATATCAAAATAATTCAGAAATCAATTCAAAAATTAGGTACTCAACAATGCCATATTTTTTGAAAATTAAAATTAGCATAAACATGTTACATCGAGTTTTAAAAACTGAAAAAAAAATTAAATGTTATATGTTACTTATTTTGTGATAGATCAAGTACCGGGAGATAGATGAGAGGTGCAGCGTGGGAAAGAGAGACCAGACAGGAGGTCACGCACGGCGAGGCTCGGCGCAGTGTGGTGCAGCGCAGCGTCATTAGACGAGACAAAACACCGAGAGGGACCGCGACAACTTGGATGGAAAAATAGCGCAGAAGACCTCCAAATAGAATAACACAGAACAGACCAACGTAGAACTTCTTATTCAAGAAACTCAGCAAGAATATGTTATTGTCTCTGTTTATATTCGTTTAAAAATTTTGTACAATTTAAAATCATTTTTATTCTTTTAAACTAAAATATTGATATTTTGCAGCAAAAATTTCTATACTTTATTTTCATTATTATTCAACTAAAAAATATGCACGATTCAAAACAATTTATGTACTTTATAACTAAAATATCGGTATTTTTTAACGAAAATTTTTGTACTTTTATTATTTTATATTTTTTTTAAACTACTTTGTCTTTTTCTTTGTCTTCTTCTTTTTCTTCGTCTTCTATGTTTCTCTCCTTATTTCATCCGCTCTTATTCTTCTTCTTATTTCACTTTCTCAAATAGAATAAAAACAAAAAAAAATAAATAAATAATAAAAAAATAAAAATATTATAATAATACTAAAAAGAAAAAATAATCATAAAAAAATTACAGCAATAACAGCTGCAACAAAAGAAGAATAAGGAGGAGGATAAGATGGAAATGTCTGAAAAAAAAGAAGTGTATATTTCACGCACACATTGTATGTATGATTTTTGTTGAGTTTTAACTAATTTAGTTGGACTTATTTACTAAAATCACTTGTACGTATAGCAATATTGTTTAGAATAAAAATTATTAAGTTTGTCAAAGAAATTACTATTAGATCAGTTTACATAAAAATATGTGAAGTGCAAAGACTCATAATTTTTACATAGAAACTTTGATAAAGTCATAATCTTAACAACTCAATTTGAAAATATATCATGGTTCTGAGTTAATTCAAAGATATTTCCAAATGAACACAAATTATTCTCAAATTTACAATAGTGTAATTTGGTTTAAGATATGAAAAAATAAAATGTTTAGATTACAACTTTAAAATCTTTTCAAAGAAAAAAGTTACAGAAGAATAAAAAGGCAAGAAGAAAGTTTAGAAAAATTTTGCAGCAGTTCTATTCAACGTTCTCTCTTTATCTATTCTTCTAGAATTTATAGCGCTAAGTGAATTAAAGATCCATTGAAAACTCTCTTTTGTCATTGTCTCATTTTTTCTTAAAATGTGCATAAGTGAACAGTGATTTTTATTTGCATCTAAATCATCGTCTTTTAAGGTAGCTTCATATTGTATTTTGCACGCATATGGTAAGAAAAAAGTTATTTTTTTGAAAAATTGTCTAACTTTTTGGACAACTCATTTTGAATTGTTAGTCAATATGCAAATTTCACTTAATGACTTTCTAAGATAAGCATTTTCACGCCTTAAGCATTTTATCACTTACGAAACATCGACGATCTTTTTGAGGTAGTCTATCACTTGAAGTTATATTTTTGAGATGAACAAATTATTTAGATTCAAATTATGAGGTTGTTTAACACTTTTTCAGGTTCAGAAATCACCTAGTTTGCTTATATTACTTAAAGAAAAATTTCTTAGTATATTTAAACAATTAATAAGTAAACGTTAGATAACAATTAATAAAATTATTAGATTATATTGAGTTTATTAATCATTAAAACTCAATTTGAAATAATGTGGAACCAGAAAACTACACAAATACTAATTTTTCACTATATATAGATTCAAGGTACATAATTTGATTGCACATTTTATCAATATTTGGCAGTCTCAAAGAATAAGTACCTCTACCCTACTCTAGTTTACATGTGGAACTGCAGGTTCCTGCCCGAAAGATCCTTTAGCAAGTCTTCATTTTAATATCCATCAAATTCTATTTTATTATTTTAAATTGTGTTAAAAATGGTGGAGTTTATCAATTAATTTATCCGATTTTAGCTTAATTAATTGAATTTTTCAAATCTTGCTTTTGATAAAATTTTGTGTGAAAACATAATTTTTTTTTGCTCCTAATTATTAGTTTTTGAATTTCTTTTTATGCAATTCGATGTCGTAATAAAATTTTTTTAACTGTTTTAAGATTAAGGTAAATCAACGACTTCAAAGAATCGAAAAAAATGGACCAAGCTGTCTGACAACTTGCTTAAATGATATTGTCTTGCCCATACGAGAATCTCGCTTAAACAAGATTTTCTCACCCAAACGAGAATCGCGTGCAAATAACATTTCCTCGCATAAACGAGAATCTCGTACACGAGATTGGATCACGTGACTTGTAACACCCTAACTATCAAAATGTCACGCTTCCGCCTGCGGTACTTTGATAGATCGAGTATTACGACGACTCTTATAATATTTAATACTAAAATATGAATCTGTTTAAAACTTTAAACCGTATAACTGCCCCAAAAATACTTTTTGTTAGGTAACATACATCCATACATACAATACAATTTACAAAACTCACAAAAAATACATATATATGTATATTAATAATTTTACGAGCATTAACTAATACAATTCCTATCTCTCTTACAGAATGTATAAAGATAAAGGCGAGGGAACAATAAATAATAATTAAAGCAATACAAAACATCACGACAACAATAACTAGGTAAACTCTTCGGTACTTCTGTGTTCGTATCTTGAAAAGGAAAAATTGTAGGGGGTGAAAACATCATCCTCGAAAGGGTTCTCAGTAGAGGGTTTTTGAGAATTACTATAATAGGATACATGAAGGTAAAGCCGTTACAGTGATTATAATCCGTCTTATGCTTCTTTCCAAAATCAAAGGTTTAATATCAAAAATCCAAAATCCTCTCTGAAAGAGAAAACTGTTAATTCCTCAATAAAATAAAACCATAAGCCTTTTTGAAAGTTTTCCTTACACAGTATGAATGACCAAGCTGTTCCAAGCATAGTTTCATTAAGTCTATGCTGAACCAGTTTAGTTTTTCATACTTTCCTAAACCAAAAACAGAAAACCAAACACAACCTTCGGCCATCTCAAAATCAACCACGGCCTTAGGCCCAAATAATCCAAACAGCAGCCAACCCACCACAATATAACCAACTTCTCAATCACAAACACAAGTAAAAGATTCCAGCACAATCAAGCAGTTACTTCAAGTAGGGCAAATAGCAATTAAACATAATTAATCACATATGAAAACCAAGTACAATATGCACATCCAAACAATGTCACATAGATGTATATGATGAATGCCTGTCCAAGTGGTTGATGAGTCTCATTTGTCGGTTATAAAGCCAACCCGACAAGTCCTAGTAGCTAACCATTGGACTGTCCATCTGTCGTGCATCCTCAACTCAAGTTTTTCACAATCATAATCATAATCACACAACACCCACACTGGTGTTTATCCACGGGGGCGAGCTCATCCGGAACTTTCACAGTGTCCGGCCACACTTACAACAGCAGAGTATCGAGTCTCAACCAAGAGCACGTGGTGGTTAGCCACTGCTTCTACCCAGAAAAACTCGTATTTTAGATAATTGGAAGTGCAATAATCACTTTATCAACTCAATAATCATCCATATTCATACTCAGCCATCCTGCTCATAACATATTCCACAACCAGCCATAGTTCATTATCATATACAGCCATTCCGGCTCACAACATATTCCACAAACAGTCATAGTTCATTATCATACAGAGCCATTCCGGATCATAACATAATAGCACTTCCACCATCCAACATCATAAACTCATAAAATCATCATTCAAGCCTTAAATCACTTTTCTCAAAGCACTTTTCTTTAAAAATCAATTTCAATTCATCCCAGTCTTAACTTAAAAAATCCACATTCTCAAATCACTTCTAGCTTATAAGCCATCTTTCTCAAAAGTAATTTCCTCTTTCAAAACACGCCACATTTCTACAGCATCCTTCTACAACTTCTAAACAATTCAGCAACTAGGCCAAATTAAAAATCTCTTTTGAAAGATCCAAAAATCAGTCATCCCAAACAGAATTTGGTAATAGAAATTTCTCAGCAGAATCTCAAGACTTTAGGAGAGGACAACCTATCTCAATTTTCCAAAAATTTATTGAAACTCTTAAAATCATAGATTCTTGGTTCAAGTAAATAAAAACTGAATTTATTATAAAAGCGAGTCATATAAAATCACGAGTCCCAACCCAATCCAAAACCAATTCACTTGAAACAGAACCAGTCCATTTGAATCAAAACCACTTTCAGGTTCCTTTTTGAAACCAATTCTCTATTTTCTTCCAAAATGTCACAAACGTAATTATTCAATCAAAAGTCCAATCTCCTTTAAAATCACTAAAAGCTCATCTGAACGAAATCCTTAAGTTTAACTAAAGCATAGGCCCTTTTTATATAAAAAATTAATATTAGAACATAATACTTTCTTTCAGTGATTAAAAATGGAAAAAATAATTCCTTTCTAAATAAATCGAACTCCAGATATATAGTTTACTTAAATAAATTAAACTTGAAAAAACATAACTATTTTCTTAATAAATCAAATAATACAATTTCTCAAATTCAAACCTTTCTAAATAACTTTTCAAACAAAGTCTAAGATTTTTATAGAAATTTTGGCAGCACCTCCCCTAAAACTTGGACATTTGCCACTCTTTTTGGGTTCCAACCAAACCATTCCACAATCCTTTTTAATGGTCCAAAACCCAAAAATCAGTTCAAAAGCAAGTTAACTCCAACATTCATCTTATTTTCATATCTCAAGGAAACTGTTTCAAGATCAAATAATTATCAACTGATTAAACTTGATTTCAAAACTTTAAAGAAATATCTTTTAATAAATACTCCAAAAATAGTTCATTTCACAAAACCCAACAATAGTCCAGTCAAATAAGCATTCACATCCATCTAAGACAATCAAACAATACAGAAGACTTATACAATCACCAAAGACACATTTCTCACATCAGTATCCATATATAACAATTTCAGATGAATAAATTGAGTTTTCTGAAAAAGGCCCCTACCTCGATACGCGAAACCATAGCCCAAACGCCTCACAAAGGTCCTGTTGCCTCAACCCGAATTGACGGCAACTAAAACCTTGGCTTCGCTTGCTCTCTCAAAATCCAAAACAGCTTCAAATGCCACAAGAAAACTCGGATTTTAACTCCTAAAATATTAAAATCGCAAATACTTTATTACACGGAATAGAACACAAACGCAGGGCTTTCAAAACAGAAAACTTACGGAATTAGCGAAACGAAATAGCGGCGGACTCTGAACGAGTTTGGCAGCGGCCCCGGCAGCCACCTCAAGCGGCAGCGGCGACCGAACTCTGGCGATGGTGACTGAAACCCACATATAGAGATGATAAAGTTTTCGAAATCTTACACGAATTAAAACCAGACTCAAAAACACATACCTGCAGAGTTTTCTGGCGATGATAGCGGGGTTTCAAGCGGCAGAAGCAGCCAGAAGCTTCGGCGGTGGTTTCAGCAGCCACAACGACTTTCCCGGCGACCATATATAGCGGACCACAACCACTGCAGCAGCTAGGAGACTGGCGGCCATGGTAGTAGCTTCTAACAGCGATGGCAGCAATGAGCACAGCGGCGGTGCGTAGACCGGCGACGACTCCGATCCCCAACAGTGGCAGCGGCGGACCAATCGCGATGGAGGTAGCAGCACAAACCACATCTCCTCTCTAGTCTTAGACGCGAGTTCTCTCTCCTCCACCCTTCATGCTCGACGGCGACTACTACGGCTCCCTTCAAGGCAGCGACGGTGGTGACCTCGTGGCAGCAGAGTGCAGCGGAGCTGGCAGCACAGGAGGCGTCTTCGATGGCGAGCTCGACAGTGACCAGGCGTGACGACGGCGATGGCGGGCTCGATAGTGACCAGGCGTGACGCCGGCATGGTTCTTTGCCTCTCCTTCCGTTCTTCCTCGCGGCTTTCTCTCTCTCGCCTCAGACCTGACTTGCGATGGTGGCTCGTGATGGATCGAGGCGACAGCTCAAGGCATGGCCTCCTTCCAAGACCCAGCGACAATGCGGTGGTGGCGATAGTGGGCTCCTCGCCGGCGCCGTTCCTCCTCTCTTCCCTCTCCTTCTTCCCGTTTTCCTCCTAACCCTTTCTTTCTTTTTTGTTTCATTCTGATAGTAGCTGCTGCTGCTGCTGTATAGGTTTGGGAGTGGCTAGGGTTTGGTGAGTGTGTGTGGGTGTTGGGCTAGGTTTAGGGTTAGGGGTAGTTTAGGTAATTTTAAATAAAACTAGGGATAATATAGTAATTAGAAATAAATTTTAATCCAACAATAATAATGTATAAAATACTATTTGTTCATCAATTTCGCAAATTATTTTCAATAAAATATTCAAATCAAATAATTAGAGATAATATAATTAATTTCTTTATTTTCTAAAACAGCAGTATTAATATTTTAAAATATTAATTATTTAGTCCAAATCATATAAAATTCTTATTATTTCATAACTATTAACGTTATAATTTAAATATAGAAAATAACTCAATAATTATGAAATTAAGTAAAATCTTCCTTTTAATTATCAAAACTTAATTTTATTATTCTTTATGAAATAATTTTTGAAAATAAAATCTCTCATAAATAAATAAATTTGAGATCAATTCAAAATAAGACTTTTCAAAAATTCTAGGTCTTACATGACTTGATTAATGAAGCAGGTGTTTTTACATTTTGGGCTTTTTCAAGGGCCTTCAATAGATGTGGGAGATGATATTTTGAAGCCAAATTTTGGAGAAGGCGCTACACTACAACATACACACTCATTTATCTTTTTTTAGAGTTTAGGACCTTGAATTCTAGAGAAAAAATATAAAACCTTGATTAAACAAAAATTAAATAAATAATAAATTAAATAGGAATTGACGGGGGTGGAAAAGTTTAGAATCATAATTTGGAAATTTAAAGATGATATTTGAATTCAAAGAATTTTTTCGAGTTGGAAAACATAATTTTTGGCATAAAAACACGAAGTAGCATTTTAGCCGGCAGTACCGGCTTAAGTCTGTCTAGTACTACAATTGAGAAAATTAATTGTGAGTTGATGAACGGATTTTTGATGGTTTAGAATTTTACAAATAAGTTCGCATTGCTAGTATAGCTTCTAAACCAACAAGAATCCTTTCATACAAAAGATTGGTTGTCACTAGTAACAAAACCCCTAAAAAGTAATAACCGAAGTATTCAAACTTCGGGTCATCTCTCAAGAAATTGCAGGGAAGTGTTCTTATTATTGGTTGTGAGTTTTTTTGAGAATTTTTAGAGTGAGGAATGATAAAATAATTAATTATAATTTAAAGCAAGGAAAATTAACAAGAGGTTTTATGCAATTGACATAAAAAGCCTTGGCTAGGAGAAGATTAATCGGAAGTTCTATCCTTGTTGGATTTCCCAAGATTAATAATAATAGGTTGTTGTTTCTACTTAGTTAACCCTCAACTAATGAAGGAAAGTCAAGTAGTTGAGCCAACTTCTATTCACAAGTCCTAATCCTCTCCCTTGGGAAGGATTAGCGTTAGCAACTAGATAGCTAACCAACAACTTCCAGTTACTATTTAACTCTTGAGTTTTCCAACTCAAGGGTCTCCAAATATTAATCTAACTCCAAAGCCAAGGTGGGAGCTTACTCCATTGACATGGATGCCATGTTCGCATACATGTAAAGGGAGTAGAAAGAAGACAAAATAATCAAATTAATTGGAATGTAAGTGAGAATAATCAACGGATAAAGAAATTAAATAGAAAAATACTCTTTGCATTAATAAATTAACAAGAGAAGAAGATAAACTAAAGTAATAGAATAAATAAAAGTAGAAGAAAACTAAATTAAAGGAACATTGAAACTGTGATTGGAATTGGGAAGAAATAAACCTAAAACTAAGAGAAATCCTAAAACCTAGAGAGAGGAGAGAGCTTCTCTCTCTAGAAAACTATATCTAAAACCTAAATTGTGAATAATGAGAAGTGTCTGAATGCCTCATGATTCTCCCACTCTGCAGCTTCTATTCTGTGTTTTCGGGCCTGGAACTGGGCCAAAATGGAGCCCAGAAATCGCCTCCAGCGTTTTCTGCATTTTCTGCACGTGGTTGACGCATACGCATTGATGGTCTTCTTCGCGTGTCACTCGTACGTGTCAGGCACGAGCACGTGTCGCCGTGCAAACTCCAATTCACACGCACGCGTCAGGTACGCGCACGTGTCACTTCTCACTGGTTATCTCCTTTAATTCTTGTGCTACTTCCATTTGTGCAAGCTTCCTCTCCATCCTTTAAGTCATTCCTGCCCTATATAGCCTGAAAATACTTATCGCATGAATCACGGCATCGAATGGTATATAGAGGGATAAAATTACACAATTTAAAGGCTTAGGAAGCGAGTTTTCAGTTGTAGAACAAAGCTAGGAAGGAATTGTAAAACTATGCAAATTGTATGAATAAGTGTGTAGAAACTTGATAAAAACCACTCAATTGAGCTCAAGATAAACCATAAAATAGTGGTTTATCATGAGTAAAGAGGGTAAAAAGTTAAATTTTAATTTAAAAAAGTGAAGATAATTAAAACGTGAATTAAAACATGAATTTTCAAAGTTTTGGTCTAAAATTGGGCCAATGGACTAAACTGATTGAACCGGTCCCAAGCTAGGCTCAAGCCCAACATATAAATAGCCTTGTTTAAGCCATTTAAGAATAATACAATCCTCATTATTGAGAGTGTGCAGCTGTAAGAGAAGAGAGGGATTGAGGGAAAATTCTAACCCCAAATTCTTCAACGCACCATAACTTCCTCTACAGAGCTCTAATTGACACACCGTTTGCGGCCACACAGAGCTCTGGTCATTCTCTATAATTCCATATGAATAGATTGGTAAGTATCTCAACTTTACCTATCCCATTTTTTCAGTACATAGCAAATTCAAAAATAAGTTATCGGTATTAAGAAATCTTGTGATTTTGGTTATTTAAGGGTGCTCTAGTACGAGCTATTGATGAGTTTCATCAATAAATTCCATAGGTTCAGGTAATAAATCTCCAAACTCTTGTAATTTATCAAATCTCATGAACCTTAGATTAATGTAATTATGTGAAATTGGTTATGCTAGTGTTGTTGGGTTAATTTGGCACACTTTGAGGACTAAAATTTTCTTGTGGAACTTTTGGGGTGAGCTTTAGAGTGGAGAATTCAAGTGTTGGCTGTGAACCGTTGTCATTAAAGGTACGGTTTAAGTTTTATTTAAGTACCATGTGGTGTGATAAGAATTCCTAGGTTAGATGCCCCTGGGATTAAGTTTGAATTGTTTGATTGAATGTATTAGTATGTATAGTGAATGTATGAATGAAGTTGATATTGGATAATGATTATGCATATATGAATTTGTATTGAATTAATAAATGTTAGACCAGAGGCCGTGGAATTGGGCCGAAGGCCGTGAAGGTAAGCATGGTAAGTTGTTGACTGGTTATGATTGAGGTTGAATTGTGAAATTGTTGGTTTGAGGTTGAAATTGAGGTTGAATTGTGAAATTAATAGTTTGAGGTTGAAATTGAGATTTAAGTTATGACTTTGAATGGTTTAGGGTTGGAATGTGTGAATTGCATAGGTTTTGAGTATAAATGATGGTGAATGAGTGATTTGGATTAGTTAGAGGTCACTATGTTGATTTGAGATTGATAAGGCTTGTGAATCTTTAGTAATTTGGTCAATTTTATTTTTTTAGAAATCGATTTTTGACCAACTTTGGCAGATTGTAACTCAGTCCTCAGAATTGGAAAATCTACAAAACTAGATCTTTATAAAAATCTATTTATCAATCTTTCCAACGGTCAAGAATAGTTGAAAAATAAATTTTGTAGAAAAAGATATGAAGGTTTAAAAGTTTGGTTTAAAAAATGATTTCTGTAGATATCAGCATTTTGAAATTCTGGTATGTCATGCGTACACAGAGGTGCCACGCGACGCAGAATTTGGCACTGGCCAGTAGTTCTGCGCACACAGAGGGAGCGTGCGTACGCGGAAGTACCACAATTGCAAAACTTGCGTACGCAGACATGGTACGCGACGAGAGTATAAGCTGTTGTTTTCAGCTCTTGCGTACGCGGACGGGGTGCCGCATATCCAATATGCCAAATTTTTACCTCAGGCGAACGCAGACCATGCATGCGTACGCACAACATTCAGATTTTTGCAAAAGTGTGTTTTTAAATGTTTTAATCATTCTTTTAGCCTTCTAAACCTCTGTAAACCCTGATAAGAGTCTAGAGCCGGTGTGATAAAGCATAGAGAAGTTAGAAACGAGATATAACGGGTTTGGGTTAGTGCATCGATGGATAATAAACTAAGTATAACTTGAATCATGATGAGAAGGTGATGAGAATGCCTTTGATGTCAAATGATGATAATGGTTGGTGATGATTAAGGTATGAAGCGAATGATTTAGAGCATGACTGGTAAAGATGATTTATTATGATTGAGATATAATGAGGAAGATTTTGATATTGAGATATTGTGATAATTGATTGAGATTGAAATGTATCTGCCCAGGTAGATGCAGTAGAGTGATTTCGCTTGCTCCGGGATGTGGTTGAGATAAGATTGTTGTGATGATAAGGGATGATGATGACCGATTATGAGAAATATGATTGAGGATGAAAGTGATAATGATATTGAGTCTGATGAAGTACACCTACCTGGGTAGATGTAATAGAGTGATTCTGCTTGTTCCGAAACGTGGTGAAATGTAATTGCCTGGGTAGATGCAGTAGAGTAATTTCGCTTGCTCCAGCATGTGACACTTTGATAATGATTTGATCTGAGTTTCAAATACAGCTACCTAGGTAGATGCAATGGAGAGATTCCACTTGCTCTGGGATGCGGTGGAATCTCTGTTGATCCTGCGTCGCAAGTGGTTGGACACTTATACCTTTTCATATGTTCCTCCTTGAAGATGTAAAATTTCTCTTGGTAGATGCGCGCACGTTAGGACTGCCTAGAGTTTGCTACCGGACATGTCGGGTTGGCTGAATATGTAACACCCTACCATACAGAGTCTTATGCTTAAGTCATAATTCAGAGATGGCAAGGTATTACGACCTCTAAAATAAAAAATTTAGTACGTATAGTAGTATGAATGATTGATTATAACTAGGAGCCTTTGTAGAAAAAGGGGTAAACAAAAACCGCAACCTTAAAGCGCAACACTCCGATCAATAACGTAACGAACAAGGATAACCAACGCGAGATTATATATATACAAAGGAGTGTCAAAAACAGGAATATCAAGACTCAAGATCCGGCTGCGAAGATAACCGGTCCGAGCATAACAATATATACATATGATAAAATAAGGAAAACCCCAAAGGGACACAAATACCTAAAACCTATTCTCCAAAATCTCCCATAAGAGGAGTCATCGCAGATTGTATTATTAAATGGAGATAAAAGTATCTAAACAAAACATATAAACCCAAAACATGGTCCCCAAGAACAAGGAATCTTCGCAATCAAGAAGTCTCCAGCATGCCTCAGCGAGAAACCTCACGTCCTGCATCTGAAAACCACAAAATCCGCATGGGTGAGAACCAGAGGTCCCCAGCATGGTAACAGCTTCCACATATATAATACATAATAATAGAGGAAAGCAAAAGGCAATCCTAGAACTTCCTCCAGATAATATCAAAGCTTATAAACAAGCTAAACCATAAAGGGCATCTGACCAAAGATCCTTCAGTCTAACTAATACTTCCCTTTCCAATTCCTTCAGACCTCCCAACCACCAGCAGAAGTATAATGTAGCAAACACAGTTATACCAAACAAAGAATATACAAATAGGAACATTTAAGGCATTTAGACAATTAGCAAGTATTATGCAGTCAAATAGGCAATCTCAAACAATTCATATAGTATGCATATGATGAATGCCTGTTCCTAGTGGCTGATGATATCATCTGTCGGTTATAGAGCCAACCCGACAAGTCCTGGTAGCTAACCATTGGACTGTCCCTCTGTCGCACATCCCCAACTCGAGTTATACTCATCATAAACTTGAT
>NC_029774.3:53897390-53897622 GCF_000817695.3 Arachis duranensis
ACATCATACCATCAAGGCATCATTAATCATCATCACATATATGACCACATCATATATCTCAATCATTCAACAACATCAACATCAACATTTCAATGCCTATCTTAGGGCCTCTAGCCTAAGTATTTCCTACCACATTACATATTAGATACGGGAAACCGAAACCATACCTTAGCCGATTTTCCCAAGCTCCACCGGAGCACTTCCAAACCACTTATCCACAAGCTCTCAAGGT
>NC_029774.3:53897933-53898728 GCF_000817695.3 Arachis duranensis
CATTTCACCCATGAAACTCAAAAATAAGGGCTGGAATTTCGAACAGAAACTTGTGGCTTACCTCAAGATTGATTGTATGGGCTTTGTAGAGCTCTCCGCGGTGAACGCGTGGCCGCAAACGGAGCAGCAATTGGAGCTCTAGATCAAAAGTTATGGTGGTTTGAAGATCAAGTGAGAGATAGAGGTTTGAGAGAGTGTTCTTCCCCCATTTCCTCTCTTTTCAGCGTGTTTGTGTGGCTAATGAGGAGAGAGGGTGCTGAAAACTAGGGTTTTGCTTTAGTTATGTTGGGCCAAGGGCCCACTTTAGGTCCAATTGGCCCGGTTTGGCCCGTTCGGTCCAATCTTGGTCCGATTTCTATAAAATTGGTACCAAAATTCTCGTCTCAATCTCCTCTATCATATTTAGCCACAAAAATTACATTTTAGGCTTTCTAGAATAAATTCTCATTTATGGGTTAATTAGCCGTTAATTAACCGGGTTTTACATTCTACCCACCTAATTGGGAATTTCGCCCACAAAATTCAAGTGCAATTACCTGAGAATAAATGCGGATAGTCCGTTCGCATCTCTGACTCAAGTTCCCAAGTGTGTTCCTCAACACCGCCTCGACTCCATGCCACTTTGACTAATGAAACCTCTTTTCCACGCAATCGTTTGATACTAGTATCATCGATTCTGACCGGAGCCACTGGAAGCGTCAAATCTTCCCATAACTGAACCTACTCAGGTTCCAACACATGGCTAGCATCAGGAGTGTACTTCCGAAGCTGCGACACGTGAAACACGTCGTGCAG
>NC_029774.3:53899492-53901485 GCF_000817695.3 Arachis duranensis
CGGCCACCAGAACATTGCCTTTAAATCATGGTACATCTTAGTACTTCCTGGGTGAATGGAGAATCCGCTTTTGTGTGCCTCCTTTAAAATATCTTGCCTCAAAGTGCCAACATCCGGCACAATGATCCTACCCTTGATTCTCCATAACCCATCTTTTTCTTCCGACACTCTCCACCATTTTCCTTGCTCAATAGCCGGTAACACCTTCCATAACGCTTCCTCATTTTGATGAGCCTTTAGGAGTGCGGACTTAAAGTCACTTGAGATTTCTAATCGGCTCAAACACAAAGTTCCGGATACTTCTTGAGCACCAATTTTCAGACTCTCGAATCCCTTGAGCAACTTCTCCTCTTGAAGCATCATCCAAGCCGCATATAACGACTTCCGACTCAACGTATCTGCCACTACATTCGCCTTTCCCGGATGGTAATGCAACTCAAAGTCGTAGTCTTTCAACAATTCCATCCACCTTCTCTGCCTCATATTAAGCTCTTTCTGATCAAAGAGGTACTTCAAGCTCTTATGATCAGAGAAAACTTGGAACTTAACCCCATAGAGATAATGCCTCCACACCTTCAAGGCAAACACAACCGCAGCGAGTTCCAAATCGTGCGTAGGGTAACTAACTTCATGAGGTCTTAACTGTCGTGAGGCATACGCCACCACATTATGATGCTGCATCAGCACGCATCCTAGACCCTTCAATGAGGCATCACAATACACCTCAAATGGCTCATTCAGCTCGGGTATATCACAATACACCTCAAATGGCTCATTCGGCTCGGGTAACACTAACACAGGTGCAGTGGTCAACTTTTCCTTCAATGTCTGAAAGCTCTCCTCGCACTCAGGAGTCCAAACAAACGGAGTGTCTTTGCGGGTTAACTTTGTCATTGGAAAGGCTATCTGTGAAAAGCCCTTGATAAACCTTCGGTAATAGCCAGCTAAACTCAGAAAACTCCTTATCTCTGTTACGGTGGTTGGTTGTTTCCAATCCATTACAGCCTCCACCTTAGTTGGATCTACGGCTATTCCCTTCTTACTCACCACGTGACCCAAAAACTTCACCTCACTCTTCCAAAACTCGCACTTAGACAGTTTTGCATAAAGTTTCTTCTCCTTTAGAATCTGCAATACGGTCCTCAAGTGTTTCCCATGCTCTTCTTCAGTCTTGGAGTAAATCAGTATGTCATCAATGAAGACAACAACGAATTTATCCAAAAACGGACGGAAAACTCTATTCATGTAATCCATAAACACTGCAGGAGCATTCGTCAACCCAAAAGACATTACAGTGTACTCGTAATGACCATAACAAGTCCTGAAAGCGGTTTTAGGGATATCCTCATCCCTCACCCTTATCTGGTGATAACCGGATCGCAAGTCGATCTTGAAAAAAACCCCAGCTCCTTGTAACTGATCCATGAGATCATCAATTCTCGGCAATGGGTACTTATTCTTTATTGTAACCTTGTTCAGCTGCCTGTAATCCACACAGAGCCGCATACTCCCATCCTTCTTCTTCACCAGTAACACTGGAGCACCCCACGGAGAGACACTTGGTCGTATAAAATTCTTTCCCAACAGATCCTCCAACTGAGACTTTAGCTCGTTCATCTCTAACGGTGACATCCTGTAAGGAGCACTTGAGATTGGTCCCGCTCCGGGCACCAATTCAATAGCAAACTCAACCTCTCGGTTAGGTGGAAACTCATATAGCAAACTCAACCTCTCGGTTAGGTCGAAATTCATCAATATCATCGGAAAACACTTCTGGAAACTCACACACCACCAGGATTTGCTCCAACCTTTGATCATCACCCGAAACACCCGCGGTTAACAACAGGATACCCTGACATTCGATTCCAGAACAGTTCACCATCATCGAATTCAAGTAATAATTATTCACCACGACCGGCCCTTCAGTATCCTCCGGCATAAAGTACACCGATTTTGTAGAACAATCTAGCAGAACATGGTTCATAGATAACCA
>NC_029774.3:53902967-53903847 GCF_000817695.3 Arachis duranensis
AAAGCGCAACACTCCGATCGATAACGTAACGAACGAAGGGTAAACCAACGCGAGATTATATATATATACAAATGAGTGTCAAAAACAGGAATATCAAGACTCAAGATCCGGCTGCGAAGATAACCGGTCCGAGCATAACAATATATACGTATGATAAAAATAAGGAAAACCCCAAGGAAACCCAAAGGGACACCAATACATAACTTATTCTCCAAAATTCTCCCATAAGAGGAGTCATCACAGTTTGTATTATTTAATGGAGATAAAAGTATCTAAGCAAAACATATAAACCAAAACATAGCCCCGAGAACAAAGGATCTTCGCAAATCTAGAAGTCTCCAGCAGGCCTCAGCGAGAAACCTCACGTCCTGCATCTGAAAACCACAAAATCCGCATGGGTGAGAACCAGAGGTCCCCAGCATGGTAACAACTTCCACATATATAATACATAATAATGGAGAAAAGCCAAAGGCAATCCTAGAACTTCCTCCAGATAATATCAACGCTTATAAACAAGCTAAACCATAAAGGGCATCTGACTAAAGATTCTTCAATCTAACTAATACTTCCCTTTCCAATTCCTTCAGACCTCCCAACCACCAGCAGGAGTATAATGTAGCAAACACAGTTATACCAAACAAAGAATATACAAATAGAAACAGTTAAGGCATTTAGAGAATTAGCAAGTATTATGCAGTCAAATAGGCAATCTCAAACAATTCATATAGTATGCATATGATGAATGCCTGTTCCTAGTGGCTGATGATATCATCTTGTCGGTTATATAGCCAACCCGACAAGTCCTGGTCGCTAACCATTGGACTGTCCCTCTGTCATGCATCCCCAACTCGAGTTATACTCGTCATAAACTTGATCATAA
>NC_029774.3:53905650-53907270 GCF_000817695.3 Arachis duranensis
TTCCTACCACATTACATATTAGATACGGGAAACCGAAACTATACCTTAGCCGATTTTCCCAAGCTCCACCGGAGCACTTCCAAACCACTTATCCACAAGCTCTCAAGGCCTCAATACCTCCAAGAACAGATTTTTCACCACCAAACCCTCTCCAAGCTTTTCAAAATCACCAATCAAGCTCCAATATTCACATATACACAACCTAAGCCACAATCATCATACCCATACACAACATCTCAAAATCCAAACATCATAAAACAACAAAATACACTAGGGTTGAGAATCTTACCACACTCAAGATCCAAGGAGACAAGATTAACCTTCTCCTTCAAGAGAGTTGGGTCCTATAACATCAAAGAACCCAAAATCTCAACATTTCACCCATGAAACTCGAAAATAAGGGCTGGAATTTCGAACAGAAACTTGTGGCTTACCTCAAGATTGATTGTATAGGTTTTGTAGAGCTCTCCGCGGTGAACGCGTGGCCGCAAACGGAGCGGCAATCGGAGCTCTAGATCAAAAGTTATGGTGGTTTGAAGATCAAGTGAGAGATAGAGGTTTGAGAGAGTGTTCTTCGCCCATTTCCTCTCTTTTCAGCGTGTTTGTGTGGCTAATGAGGAGAGAGAGTGCTGAAAACTAGGGTTTTGCTTTAGTTATGTTGGGCCAAGGGCCCACTTTAGGTCCAATTGGCCCGGTTTGGCCCGTTCGGTCCAATCTTGGTCCGATTTCTATAAAATTGGTACCGAAATTCTCGTCTCAATCTCCTCTATCATATTTAGCCACAAAAATTACATTTTAGGCTTTCTAGAATAAATTCTCATTTATGGGTTAATTAGCCGTTAATTAACTGGGTTTTACATTCTACCCACCTAATTGGGAATTTTGTCCACAAAATTCAAATGCAATTACCTGAGAATAAATGCGGGTAATCCGTTCGCATCTCCGACTCAAGTTCCCAAGTGTGTTCCTCAACACCGCCTCGACTCCATGCCACTTTGACCAATGAAACCTCTTTTCCACGCAACCGTTTGATACTAGCATCATCAATTCTGACTGGAGCCACTGGAAGCGTCAAATCTTACCTTAACTGAACCGACTCAGGTTCCAACACATGGCTAGCATCAGGAGTGTACTTCCGAAGCTGCAACACGTGAAACACGTCGTGCAGATTCGAAAGATGAGGTGGTAGAGCCATCCGATACGCCACCGGCCCAATCCTCTCCAGGATCTGAAATGGACCAATGTATCGAGGATTCAACTTCTTTGCTTTAATCGCCCTACCTACTCCCGTGGTCGGAGTAACCTTAAGGAAAACATGTTCTCCTTCCTCAAATTCTAAGGGTTTTCGCCTCTGATCGGCGTAACTCTTTTGACGACTCTGCGCCGTAAGCATCCTATCACGGATTTTCTTGACTTGTTCAGTAGTCTCAGCTATCATTTCCGGCCCCAACAAGCTTTTCTCTCCAGCTTCATACCAACATAGCGGAGATTGACATTTCCTCCCATACAAGGCCTCATACGGAGCCATTCCGATGCTCGCATGATAACTATTATTGTATGCAAACTCCACTAATGGCATATACCGATCCCAACTCACCGGTTGGTCCAAAACACAAGCTT
>NC_029774.3:53908505-53914559 GCF_000817695.3 Arachis duranensis
ACAGCCTCCACCTTAGTTGGATCTACGGCTATTCCTTTCTTACTCACCACATGGCCCAAAAACTTCACCTCACTCTTCCAAAACTCGCACTTAGACAGTTTTGCATAAAGTTTCTTCTCCTTTAGAATCTGCAATACGGTCCTCAAGTGTTTCGCATGCTCTTCTTCAGTCTTGGAGTAAATCAGTATGTCATCAATGAAGACAATAACGAATTTATCCAAAAACGGACGGAAAACTCTATTCATGTAATCCATAAACACTGCAGGAGCATTCGTCAACCCAAAAGACATTACAGTGTACTCGTAATGACCATAACGAGTCCTAAAAGCGGTCTTAGGGATATCCTCACCCCTCACCCTTATCTGGTGATAACCGGATCGCAAGTCGATCTTGGAGAAAACTCCAGCTCCTTGTAACTGATCCATGAGATCATCAATTCTCGGCAATGGGTACTTATTCTTTATTGTAACCTTGTTCAGTTGCCTGTAATCCACACAGAGTCGCATACTCCCATCCTTCTTCTTCACCAGTAACACTGGAGCACCCCACGGAGAGACACTTGGTCGTATAAAATTCTTTCCCAACAGATCCTCCAACTGAGACTTTAAGGGAAACTTTTCATTTGCATTGTTTAGATTGTTTGGGTTTGTACTTCTTTCCAACAAATCCTCCCAACAGATCCTACCAACAGATCCTAATAGTTGGGTTTGTTGGGAGGATCTATTGGGAAAGAATTTTAGATCTGTTGGAGCACCCTACCTACCCCTACCAATATATCATTTGCATTGTTTAGATTGTTTGGGTTTGTCCTTCTTGTATTGACTTGCCTATTTGTGCATAAATAAATGTCTATATACTATATGTTGTACTTGAATTTAATTGTGTATTATTTTGTTTGTTTTGCTTGTGCGAGAACAAATGAGAGGTCCCTCATGCTTGTGTCGGTTGACGCTGAGGGTTACTTCTGTTCTAAATTGAAAGTTGAAAAGTTTGAAAAGCTGGGAAAGATGAAAAATTGAATTAGACTTAGTATCCCCTAGGACAGTTACCAAATTCATGGATTAGAACCTAGGGTGAATAATTGATGAAAGAAAGCTTAAGATGCTTAGTGAGTTTCTATTATAGTGCGTTGTATTTATTTGGCATTTTTACCGTACTAAAAATCTATGGGTTAGGATTCTCAGATGCAGGTTCTGGTGAGTCAACAGTGAGTTGTGATTCATCTGGGAGGCGATGAAGTTTACTTGATTCCTATTTTACATTTTACTTAGATTCTCTCCCCTTATTTTGTAAAACCTTTTATGATATATGTAATTATTTATTTTGGGAACTTGCCTATAGAGGCTTTGATGTATCTTTGGGAAAGATAAGAAATACTGTTGTCAACTGTTTTAAATACTGTAACCCTAGCTGACCTAAACTTCATAGGTTGTCGCTAATGGCTAACATACTTATCTTATTATATATATTCCGCCTTTAATCTATTCATCCTTGAAGGTTTTAGTTATTTGATCCACTTTCCGAACGTGTTTTACTTCTTTTCTTCGATATGAGAGTATTTCTGATCGCGATTTTTAATTTACTCATTTTCAGGCTTCTCGCTTAATAACTCCCTTCAATTATATATATATATATATATATGTATGTATGTATTATAATTCACCTTGAGTCATACCACCATATTATAACTGACTTATGACTCGAGTATAAGGAAATGTATATTAGGCTTGTTACAGAAAAGCTACAACTTCTCTCTAAAATTCAAGGGTTTCTTATGAATTTATCTCTTATTTTTAGGTTTTAGTTTTTTAATTATAGCTCTTAGTTTATAATTTCTTATTTTGCTACTCTAGTTTCTTGGAATTTATTGTTACTTCCACTGGTTACTATTTTAGTTTATGAACCCTAATTGAATTTTCAATTTTCTTTAATGAATTTGATGTTTTATACTTTATTCTTACTTACTTGAGTTGTTTTTGTTAATTTCTTGCATTGGGTAATTATAATTTTTTATTATTCTTGTAATTTATGAAGTTTTATTTATATGCCTTTTAAGTGTTTGATAAAATGTCTTACTTAATAATAGAGTAGATTTTACATTCTTGGTTTGGGTTGAAAAGTTGGGTGATCTTGAGTTATTAATGTTCATGTTGATTGATAATTTAGAGATATTAATTAATTTTGTTTCTGCTAATACTAATCTTTTGGTAGTTCAATTAGTAAGTTAGTTAAGACTTGTGGATTAGGATTAATTAAGCCTAATTAACATTCCTCAAATTGTAGAGATTGATGAATTGAATTTGCTCTTTATAATTATCATGTTATGGTTAGTGACAAGAATAGTGATCCTAAACCCTCAATCCTTGCTAAGATCTTTTAGAATTTCAATTTACTTTTTTTTTATCTCTAGTTGATTGCCTTGATTACTTTTACTTTAATCTCTTTACCATTTAATCTTTAATTGTGCTTTTAATCTCTTGTGATTCAAATTTCGTAATTGCAATCAAACTCCCTTTTTTTTCGTTAGCTAATGATTGAGCACTCTATTATGATTCTTAGGGAGAATGACCCGAGACTAAACTTCCGGTTATTGATTTAAAACTTTATTATATTTTTATTAAACTTTGAAAAGTGTTGAATTCTGTTTTAGAACTACAACAAATATTAAACTTTAAAATTGTGAATTTTCTAAATTCGTCTTTAGCACTCGTTAAATTTTTTCCCTCTCAATTGGTTATTTTTCCATCCACCCTTAGAACTAGTCATTTTCTTTTTGTCGTAATTAAAAATCAAACAATTGAGAAGGGGGATGAATCCCCTTAGTTCTTTTTTCTTAATTTATATTGTAAAGTGTGATTTTCCGACTTAAGTATGATCTAAAAAAAAATATTTGAGAGAAAATCTTAGGTCATACTTTATAAAATCAATCACGAGAAGAAATTGAGAAAATCTATTTCTGCTAACAAGTGTACCCAAGATTGCGTAAGTGATTTGTAACAACCCGATTCTAAATATGTCATGATCATATTGAAAATCAAGTGTCACCAATTTGCTTACCTAAAACTTTAACTATTTATTATTAAGCCTATAATCATATTAGCGCACTATTGAATTTTCGGAAAAACTTCTTTTTTATCAAAAGATTTATGAGGGCAACTAATTAAGCATATACAGGCCATAAAAGAAATTAAGTAAAACATACACAAGGCCAACTTTATATATAAACATAACATATATCGTAGATCATACATGCATATAAAGGTATTATCATATATATCATAAGTTAGTGTACAACTCTTTATATTTTGCTATTATAGGAAGCCCTAGTCCATATAGGAATCCCCTGAGTTGGCACCCGAAACTAGCCTAGCAAGACTAACCATACCTAAGCTCTCAAAGATTCTAATCAAAAGTGAGAGACTAAACACAAAAGCTAAGCTAAACTAAACAGCTTCCTACATGAGGTCCGACCCAAACCGTCATTCGTCACCGAACAACCAGGGAAAAAAAGATGAGTGCTAATCGGGTGCTGAAACGGATGGTCACGTACTATGTACATGCATACTCGAGGCTCCACGAATACTATGTAGGAACTATGATGTACCGAGTCTTCGTATATATCGGGGTGATCTTAACTAGGGTTCCTGTTTACATCTGAAGGGGAAGAAGGAAGGGGTAAGAACTGGGAAGTTCATAGTAGGGTCGGGGTTAGTTAAGTCTGTTTTAATACTATACTCAATCAGCAGCAACAACCGAAACACGCAACAAACATAATAACTAAAGAACATAAAGAGAAACAAGCACAACACATACACAATTCCAGAAAACAGAATTAAGAGAAATTATGCGCAAACAATTATGATGCATGTCTATCACTAGTGCAGGGAATGAGCTCATCTGTCGGTTTTGACCCGCTCCCGACTTAACTCAGCAACATTTGTTTGAGTTTGGCTTCCAGTGCCATAACCTCTGTAAGCAACCTCTGTCTTATAGGTGCGACTCTCTTGAGCCGATGTATCCAAATATAACCTCTGTAAGCAACTTCGGTCTTACAAGTGAGGCTCTCTTTAGCCGAAGTAGTATTGATAACCTCTGTAAGAAACCTCTGTCTTACAGGTGCGATCATCCCCAAGATTGACCGATTTATCTCAGGAAAGCGAATCCCGGTGGACTCACCACCATATCCCTGCTCGTTTTCAGTAGGTAAATAATCATCTTAGTTCGTTCTCAGTGGCAAACAATATCTCTGCTTATCTCCTTTTCGTTTCGTTCTTTCTTTTTTTCTTTTCTGTGTGCTGCTCTCCTATGGTAGAGATTCGTTAGATTCTTTTAATCTTTGTTCTCTGCTCTCCTATGGCAGAAATTTCTTTAATATTTTTCTTTTCTTTTTTTTATTTCTTCTTCTTTTCTTTCTTATCGTTCCACACTATAAATTATCTTCGCACTATTCTCTCATTTCTCCACTAAGTATCTTATGGAAAATAATTATAAAATTCTTTAATTAAGTCTGTGTTCTCTAAAACTTTTAAGATTACTCTACTTGCTTTCTTTATCATTAATAATACACATTATGATATTCTTATAAGATAATATCTTTGATAAATAATAATTATAATAATAATTTATTTTAATATAAATGAGTAATTGTAAAGAAGTATTTAAAATAATATTTATAATATTTTTTTAATACTTAGTTTATAAAATCTTATTTTTAAATTTTTATTAATTACTTTCTAAATTACGAACTTTTTAATATTCTATTTTTAACCTCAATATTTTATAAAATTTTATTTGAACCCTCACTTTTTTTTATATTTATAAAAATAACCTTAAACTTTTATAAAATACCCATTTTACTCCTAACTTTATTTATCACCCAAAATACCCGAAAACTTATATAATTACAAATTTTACTTTGATTTTTATATACAAATACAATGTTACCCTTCAAAAATAAAATTTAATTACTAATATTTCTCTTATACCGAAAACCAAAACTCTTAACTTTTTTCTTTTAAAATAATACTTGTATTTTAATCCGTTCTCGAATTTTTCAATTACCAATTTTTCGTAAATTTTAATTTAATCTCTCGGCCATCAAACCTCACTAATTTTTACTCAATATTCAACAATATTCCAGTCTAAAAATCCCCAAAACAGTATGATCTTTGTTGGTTTTATCACAGTCAAATCATGAACTTCACAAATACATCAATATATTGCAAAAATTCAATATAAACTCAATTAAACTCAATCACTAATCAATCACAGTACCAAATCACTTATTCAATACATATTTGATCATTGAGAATTTATTGAAATCTATCTCCATATAAAATCAAAATACTCGAAGCCTTGGAGAAGCTTTTTGACTGAGCTGCCGAAGAAGAAAATGTCAAAAATCGATTCTACTTTCAAAAACACTAAATGGCCGAACTTTAAAGGAGGAGGGGAGCTACGTCATCATCAATTTTTACCAAATAAAAATGACGTTAATACGTAAAAAAAAAAAAAAGATACGAACACTTTTATTGAATTAAATTTTTTGTTGGAATTACGATCGCAAAAAATTAAAGCCGAATTTCGATGGGGTTACGGTTTTCTTCATGCAAGCTTCGGTTTCTCTCTCTCACCGTAAGTGAAGATTGAACCCAAATGAAATGTATTGATGATGATAATTAGAGAAGATATTTGTTTAATGAAAAGGTGATTTGTTAGGGTAACGATTAAGTGTCATTGTTATATTAATCACAAATATTTTTTTTCTTTGGTTCCTCCTTTCTTTTTTATTTTTTTAAATTCCATTCGGTGGAAATGAATGGATATGCGTGTGTGTGGGGTTATACATAAGTCATGTTGTTTCATTTCTTTTCTTTTGTTCCTTTATGGCTTTTGCCAAGTAATTTTAATGGAACAAGGATTGTGATTGTAATTATTAGTGATTATAGGTTAGGTATCAAGTTCCGAAACTACTAAGTCACCAGTTCAGGTTATAAATCTTTAACGAATAATTACAAAAATTTAATATATTATTACACACATATATATATATAT
>NC_029774.3:53914631-53932840 GCF_000817695.3 Arachis duranensis
CTATAATTAGAGCAAGTAAAATAAATAAATAACATAATAATAATATTATATTATCATTTATTTTACTTCGGGTTCGAAGTCGACTTGTTAAAATAAAACTAATCGCTTTAAAATATTATTAAAAAAAACTCGCGTTAGTACAAAAATTAGAGTTATTACATTATTGGTCTTTGGAAGTAGCTTCCAAAGTTCTAAACTAAAATTAAAATACAATTAGATAGAATATTTTATCTTTTTTTTCCTCAAAATTGGATCACTTCATTTATCTTCTGAAATTAGATGATAAACAAATGGTAACTATTCATATCCTTGTTCAAAAAATGCGTCATGAGATTGGCCGCAATATGTCTCGTATAAAGGCTTGGAAGGCATGCAGAGGTTTCCAATCACTATCCTCAACATTTAGCACATCATCAATAATGGATTTGTGCCTGTCAGAAATCACCAACAGGTATGGCTAAGGCGTAACTTACTACGTGAGATGAGATGGAAAAAATGACCAAGCCTCATTTGTCTTTCTCTGGACCACAATAAATGTAATAGGCGATATGTTTAAATTGTCATCTTGGGCGATATGTTTAAATTGTCATCTTGACCATAAGTAAAGTACCTCCATATTTACCATACAAATTGGTGCCATTAATGGAGATAATGATGTTTGCATGTAAGAATGAGGGCCTTTGTATTTCCTTACCTCCCATTTTTCCTGCTTTCAACGATAAGAAATGTGTATGTTCCATTGACAACCCGATCCAAATTGAGTGGATTGTATTTCATACTTCAACTTATCACTCTCTAATATCTTCTACTCTATGGATCTCTTGATGCTATACTTCTTTACTGCCGGAACGACTTCTTTTTGGTTTTTAAACTGTTCTCCAATCTCAAACTCATTTGCTGGATCATTCTCGGGGCCTCCCTGACCAAAAGACCAATCTTAATTTATTACATCAAGGTTCAACATGCAATAGTGAGTGGGATGATCGTACGATCTAAAAATAGCAGGTTGTGTTAGTGCAACTTGTGACACTGTGAAGTTGTATATCTCTTCATCATCCTCCTCAAGTATATCCATGGATTCGGCCTCTACTTATTAACCAACGAACATAAGGTTAGCTTGATAAGGGTCCATCATTGGGTCTCTGGTCGTAGAATTGAATCACCATGGCTTTCAAAATCCGCTTCCAACATTTCACCATTAGACCCCCCTTAACTCTTCTTAACTGGTATGTTCAGATGATCAACCATTAACCTACTGATATTTGTTCTAGCTGTCCTACTTGAGGGGTTCTCATCACCTACTTTAAAAGAAGTTTTCCTACATAAGTCAACTAGAAATACAAATAGCTCCAACAGATAGACATTTAGAAAATGATTGTGCCAACTTCTGATTAGATGTATGTTTTTGTCATCATGTATTTGATACTTATATAAAAAAAATTATTAGAAGTGATAATGATGTAACACCCTAACTACTAAATCTCACGCTTCTGGCTGCGCGACTCTGATAGCGCGAACATTACGATGACACTTTTACTATTTAATACTAAAATATGAGCCTGTTTTAAACTTTAAACCGCAAAATCGCTCCCGAAAATACTTTTACTATACAACATACATCAATACATACCATACAACTTACAAAAACTCATAAAGAGTACATCCATATATACATACATATATATAAATAATATTACAGACATTAACCAATACAATCCCTATCCCTCTTACAAAATATATCAAGATAAAGGTGAGGGTACAATAAATAATAATCTAAAGCAACACAGAGCATTTCCACAACAACTAAATAAACTCTTCGTGACTTCTGCGCCCATATCCTGAAAGGGGGAAAAA
Source organism: Arachis duranensis (assembly GCF_000817695.3). Classification (NCBI taxonomy): domain Eukaryota; kingdom Viridiplantae; phylum Streptophyta; class Magnoliopsida; order Fabales; family Fabaceae; genus Arachis; species Arachis duranensis. Next base: position 53,916,486 of record NC_029774.3, read on the forward strand.
TGTAGGGGGGTGAGAACATTATCCTCGAAAGGATTCTCAGTAGAGGGTTTTTTGGGAATTACTGTAATAGGATACATGAAGATAAACCGTACCAGTAATTAGTAACCGTCTTATGCCTCTTTTAAAAAACAACGGTTTTCAATAAAAGTAAAGTTGAAAATCTTTTCTGAAAGAGGAACCATTCAATTCTCGAAAACATCACAAGCCTTTCAAAAAGGTTTATCTATACTGAACCAAAATAGCCTTTCATATTTTATTCCAAACCAGAAACACAAAACTGAAATCAACCATCGGTTCATCTCATTCCAACCACAGCCCTAGGCCCAAACAATCCAACCATCAACCAATCACCATAGTCCAACAGAGTCTCAGTAGCAAACACGAATACGAAGATGCAAGCACAAACAAACAGTTATTGCAAGTAGAATAATTAGCAGTTAATCACATAGGCAAATCAAGTACAATATGCACACCCAAACAATGTCACATAGATACATATGATGCATGCCTGTCCCTAGTGGCTGATGATATCATCTGTTAGTTATAGAGCCAACCCGACAAGTCCTGGTAGCTAACCATTAGACTGTCCCTCTGTCGTGTATCCCCAACTTGAGTTATACTCATCATAAACTTGATCATAATCATAATCCGTATCCATCACCCTCACTGGTGAATATTTACGGGGGCGAGCTCATCCGGCTTTCACAGTGCCCGGCCACTCTTACGACATAGGGTCAACAGAGTCTCGAGTCTTCACCTAGAGCACGTGGTGGCTAGCCACTGCTTTCTCCCAGGGATCTCGTGCCTTTGATAGTGGAAGTGCAAATCACAATTATCAATAATTCAGCATATACATGCATTCATTCTCATCCATGGATCAACATCCATCTCAGCCATCCAGTTCATGGTTCAGTCCAAAACCAGCCAATATTCATATCATACATAGCCATTTCGGCTCACGGTTCAATCCAGAACCAGCCAATATTCATAATCATACACAGTCATTTCGGCTCACGGTTGAATCCAGAACCAGCCAATATTCATAATCATACACAGCCATTCAGGCCCATAACAAAACAGCACTCCACCATCCAACATCATCAAATTCATAAAATCGGCATTTAAGCCATAAATCACTTTTCTCAAATCATTTCACTTTGAAATAGAGTTTCAACTCTTTTTAGCCTTGGCTTTAGAAATCTTGTTTCTCAAATCATCTCAGGCTCATAAGCCAAATTTACTCAAAGTGAGTTCCCTTTTTAAAACAAAGCCGCTCTCAGCATCCTCTTTCCAAAACTTCCAAAATCATGGAAAATTAAAGACGCATTTTGGGAACATTCAAAATCATCCATCCCACAATTGGAAATTTTATAACAAAGTTTTCTTGACAAGGTCCCAAGTCTTTAGGGGAGAATAACATAACTCATTTCTCCAAATTCATTCAAAATCATTAAAAGCTTGGCTTTCTGATTTGAGTAATAAAATAGGATCTAAGCCAAACCGAGTCACGTAATCATTTACTTCTTTTAAAGCCATTTCCTTTACTTAGGCAAAACCAACTTCAATCCCCATGATAAATTCTAGAACGTTTCAACTGTTCAAAATTGTTTTAGTCTTACAAGAATTCATAATTCAAAGAGTACTTAAAACCTTTCTCAAAACATTACAAAATGAAACTTGTCAATAGACATTTAGGTTCTTTTAAAGTCATTGAAACTCCTCTAATTGAGACCCTCAAGTCAAATTCAAAGGCATTGCCCATGTCACATTTAAAACAGCTTTAAAACATAAGTTTCATCTAAATAACTTTCTCCTGAAAGAGATACAATGCCTTTCTTAAGAAGCAAGACTAAATCACAATTTCCTCTTTAATAATTCATTTCAAAAGCATGAATCACCCTTTTCTTGATAATTCAAATAAAAGAGTAGAAGTCTTTAACTCATCATTTTTCCAAACAATATTTCAATAAAGACTCAGATTTTATAGAAATTTCGGCAGCATCTCCCCTAAAACTTGGACTTTGCCACCCGGTTCGGGTCTCAACAAAACCCTTCCACAATCCTCTTCAACAGCCCAAAATCCAAAATCAGTTCAAGGCAAGCCAAAATCCAACAATCATCTCAATTCCATATTTCAAGAAAACCGTTTCAAAATCATTTATCAAACCAGACCATTTAAAGCAAATCAGGCTGAATTCAAGAGTCTATTCCATTTTTCACATCCTCAAGAAAATCAACTCAACTCAAATCAATTCTCAACGGATCAAACTCAAATTTCAAAGCTTTAAAGAATCAACATCAAAACATTCCATTTCACAAAGCCGCACAACAATTCAGCCAAACAAACATTTGTAATCATTCAATACAATCAAATTATACATAAGGCTGATACAATCACCAAATACACATTTTCTCACAACAGTATCCATATGTAATAATTCTAATATATAAAATATAGTTTTTGGAAAGTGCCCCTACCTCAAAACGCAAATCTATAACCCAAATGCCTCATCAAGTCCTTTCCGCCTCAAACTGAACTGACGAGAACCAAAACCTCAGCTCCCATCCACTTTTGCAATAACCATAGCAACACTAATCGCAACATATAACAATCAGGACTCGATCCCACGTTATCAAAACCCATATTCATTAACCAACACGACTGAATACTAATGCGAGGCTTTTCGAAAAATAATTACTTACTTAAACTAAGAAAGGACGGATGAATCGAAACAGCGGTGGTCTCTAGGCCGGTTCGGCGGCAGCCTGGTAGCCATCTCAAGCGGCAGTGGCAACAATTTCCGATCATGACAACTGAAACCAGCACACAGTGACTATAGTATTCTCGGAATTCAAAAAGGACAGAAACCACAATTAAAACCCTTACCGGCAAACTTTTTCGGCGACGGCAGCAGGGTCTCAAGTGACAGAAGCTCAGCCTGGAGCTCCGGCAATGATCTCAGAAGCCACATAACCACTCCCGGCAGCCAGAACACAGGGGCACAGCTTCCTCCTCCGACCACGACACATGCGGCGGCCTGAATCCTTTTCCGGCAATGGTGAGAACCCCAACAGCGCGGCGCGGTTTAGTCTGCTCCATAGCACAGCGGCGACTGGGCCTCCAGCTCGCGTTGTCCTCTCTCCCAGTGGCGATCAGTCTCAGCCTTCCCCTCCGATGCGACGCGGCGGCGACTGGCGCAGCTTGTGGCTCCACAACGACTCCCTCTCTCTCCGAACGTCGCTCACTCACAGCGAACCAGGGAAGCAGAAACGGAGCACCGTGGTGCTTCTCGTTCGGAGCTGGCAAGGACGACGGTGATAGATCGGCAAGGACGAGCTCCTCTGGCTCGCGCGCGACAGCTGCTCCCCCTCAAACCTTCTTCTGCGCGAATAGTGGCGACGCAGGAAACTTTGACGGCGGCAAATCAGTAGCAACGTGGTGGTGCGAAGGTGACCCTGGCAGCATGGACTGCTGCGGCGGTGCGGCTGCGGCGATAGCGGCTCCTTGCCGGCGCCGTTCCTCCCCTCTCCCCTCTCTTTTTTCCCGTTTCCCTCCTACCCCTTTCTTTCCTCTGCATCAATTTGTAGCTGTTGCTGCTGTGTGTGTTGCATTACTGAGAGAAGGAAGGGAAACAGATAGGAAGCGGCGGCTGGGTTGGGGGTTAGGGTTTTCATTAATTTGAAAATTAGGATTAAGGGCATTTTAGTAATTTTACTCAAAATAGAGATAATATAGTAATTAGAAATAAATTCTAATCCAATAATAATAATATATAAAATACTATTTGTTCATCAACTTTACAATTATTTTTAATAAAATGCCAAATCAAATAATAAGAAATAATATACTTAATTTCTTCATTTTTCAAAATAGCAGTATTAATATTTAAAATATTACTTATCTAATCCAAATCATATAAAATCCTTATTATTTCATAACTATCAACTTTATAATTCAAATATAGAAAATAATCCAATAATAATAAAATTGGATAATAATAACGACTCATCTCAAATGCAATAAATCAAAACTTGCCTTAATTATCTTTAATAAAATAATTTCTGAAATTAAGGCTATAAATAACTATATAATTTGAGACTTGATCATAAAAAGACTTTTCAAACATTTTGGGTCTTACTAATGACATAATAAAATAATAATAATAAATTTAAAAATTTGCGTAAATAATGATATAATACCTTTACTAGATTAAAGTGTTGTCTACCTCCATCAAATATCTATAATATATTCTTCTCATTCTCTTGGTGTGTTGTTGACCAATGGCGTCTATTATAAAATTTTTCAACTCATTAGCTCCCTCACTTCGGTTGGCAAATACACAAAGGTTGGTTGAACCGAACTAAATACAACATATCCATCCTGATCAAATATAATTTCTCTATCATACTAAATTGATAACAATGGTGCTCTAAACATTTTAAATGATAAGAACGTAAAAAACAAAAAATATAATGAGAGGAAATGTAAAGATAAATAAATACTACTTGTTCATTGTGATTTATATGAGGTGCTTGCTTAGGATGGGGACAAGTTAGCCCAAAAGGTGAGCGAACCTTAGAAGGCGGGAGCAAGTTCTCCTGGACTATGGGCAAACTTGGGTGAATTTATTTGAAATTTTATTTAGTAGAAAAATATTGGATTTGAGAAATTGTATTATTTGATTTTCGATTTATTCAGAAAATAGTTATATGTCAGATTTAATTCATTTTTAAATGTATATATTCTGAGTTCAATTTATTTAGAAAAGAATTATTTTTTTATTTTAAATTATTTAAGAAAAGTAATATGTTTAAGTTTGATTTATAAATGAAAAGGGCTTATGTTTTGAATTTGACTCAAGCATTTTATTTGGCGGAGTTTTAGTGAATCCTAAAAGTAAATGATTTTTTATTGAATGATTTTTTTTGATACCTTGGAAAAAATTAAAGAATTAGTTTTAAGGATGAAAGGGTGCCTGGTTTTGGTTTTGAAAGAAAAAGAGAAGATAAATCTGCACGTGTGATTAGGAAATGATTAAAAGGTCATGAGAGGGTGACAGAAAGTAAATATTTATAGTGTTGATGCGAACATGTTAAGCCATGGGCTTTATGTGTGAATGATTGTACGGGGATGCCCGTGTATATGGAATGGCTTCCAAGAGAAAGGGGCACATGCTTCAGCTGGAGAATCAGCTCCTGCAAGTACTTGCAGAGGTCATGTTCGACATACTTCAGCTGGAGAATCAGTGCCTACAAAAAGTAGTAACTTGCAGAGGTTATGTCGCTGGAATGCCTTATCTGACTTGTGAGTCAGATTATGTCGGGTGCGGGTCGAAATCGACAAATGAGTTCATTACCTCCAATAGGGCTAGACATGCACCATCCTTGTTGTGCATTTGCATTTTACTTGATACGGTGAAATTATTTGTGATTGTCTTCCTGTGTTTATGCATTCCTTACTGGTACTCTGAATTGTGGTAATTAGATACTTTTCTGTGATTCTTGTATATTTTATTGTGAATTACTTGAACTGTGGTAACCCTGACTAAACTAACTACCCCTAACCCTACTAAGAACCCCCAGTTCTTACCCTTTTTTTGTCCTCCCCTTCAGATGGAGATCGGAGTCTGGCTTTACGAGATGGACCATCCTTATATATATGAGGATATTGTACAGTATAGGTTTTATGTAGTAAGTGCATAGATTAGGACTCATATGTACATTCTGCATGATCACCCTTCAGTCATCCAATTAACACTCTACAGTTTAACCCCGATATGCCCTACGAGTTTCCGTTGGAGTGGCTCCACCCGGATGTGCCATTTCACCCGTTTCATGATGGGTCAGTGCCTCATCAGCATCTCGATCAGCCTGCGGATTAGGTGGACCCTAAGCATGAGCCCATGGAGGAGCATATTCCAGAGCATGTACCAGAGGAGGATATCCTAGTAGAGCATATCTCAGCATCTTCATCCGAGCCATCTTCTGAGGAGCCGCTCTCCGCCTTTATTAGTGGACTGGCGAGTGGTAGTCAAATCAGTAGTACGAGTGCTAGTGCCCCTCCTGAGATTATAAAGATTTTCAATGACAATGACGAGGATCCTGAGGAGTATTCTGATGTGATTGTGATCTCCTCTGACGATGATAGCTGATTCCTGGGAGCTAAGTTTGAGCCTTTTGATAGTTTTTTTTTTGTGTTAGCCTAGTTTTTATGTTAGTCTCTCACTTTTGATTAGATCACTGAGAGAGTATGGTGTACATAGTGGACTAGGCTAATTTTCTATACTATATGTTATGTTCATATATAATGTTGGCCTTGTGTATGTTTTATTTGATTCCCTATTACGGCTTGTGTATGTTTAATTAGCTGTCCTCACAAATCTTTTTATAAAATAAAAATTTTTCTCCAAAAATTCGATAGTGTGCTAATACGATTACAGGCTTAATAATAAATAGCTAAAGTGTTAGGTGAACAAATTAGTGACACTTGATTTCCAGTATGATCATGACGTACTGGGAATTAGGTTGTTACATTGTTGATGTTTTGTGTGCATGTTCTTGACACGTGGTGCGAGCCTCTTTCTTCTCAGCATGAGACCCTTTAATTTTAGTGACCATCATCTCTTTTCCATTTTTTCTTCTTCTCATTTCAGGCTTCACAAAACTCTCTTTTATCGTTGTCAAATTCTTATCCCACCAAAAATAAGTAAAACAGAAGCATTTTTATACTAACCACAATCAAACCATGTAGCATCCTTCCACACAGAGTCTTATACTTAAGTCATAAAATAGAGGTGGTGAGGTATTACGACCTCTAAAGTAAAATTATATATATAATATAGTTGAAAAAGATTTATATCTAGGAGCCTTTTTAAAGAAGATTTAAAACAAAGCAAAAGCAGAACAGCGCGTCACTCAAGTAAGCATTAACGTAATGAAGTAGGGTAAGAAAGTTTCAAGATACATATAACAAGGCTCCTGACCCGACTCGTGAAGTTAAAACCGGGCAGAGCAAATAAACATAGATACATATATACATGAGAATCCCAAAATGACCCAAAGCAGAAAAACGACAACCTGTTTCTTTGAGTCAACCTTTAAGAAGGAAAAACATAAAAATACAAGGTGAAGAATCTATATACATATATAAATATAAACAAAATACGCCCCTGAGTCCCAAGAGCTCTTCGCTTTATCAGAGTGTCCAGAATACAGAGTGGTGCTTCTCAACCTGCATATGAAAACTAACAATATTGTATAGGATGAGAATCGGGGTTCTCAGTATAGTTAAGGTGCCCACATATATAATAAATAAGGCCCCGGAAGGTAATCCTAGCATGCCAACACTCAGATTATAAAACTTAAGGAACTAAAATAGAAACCATAAACAGAGGTAGTTCTCTAAGGTTCTAAACTTGGTCAAATCCTAATCAAAATCCTCAATCCTCCGCCTTTCCTCCAATCCTTCATCTCCGGTGAGACCACACAGACAAACAAATAAACAAAGGCAAACACAATTAGAGTACAAGTAATACAAGTAGCAAGTATAACAATTAGCATAGTAAATTCACTTAGACATTCCCAATTAATGTACAAACAAGCAATTCAAACAATATGCATATAATGCATGCCTGTCCTATGGCTGATGATATCATCTGTATAGCCAACCCGACTGCACGTCCTGGCAGCTAACCATGGACGGAAACACCCATTATGGAGCAAGTGAGTTTGAGCTACAATCCCCTTGCTACTACCCAATTAACCCAGAGCCAGTGGAATAACCACTACTGTGACTACTACCCAGGCGGGTATTTAAAAGCTCAACCTGGAGCAAGTGGAATAACCACTACTGCTACTACTACTCAGGCATCATAATCACTGACCTGGAGCAAGCAGGACGAACCACCATCCTTGCTACTGCCCAGGGTCTCAAACATACATTTATTCAGTTTAAATCAAGCATCATCGTTATCAAATCTCAAACATTAACCTAGAGCAAGCGGGAGGAACTACCATCCTTGCTACTACTCAGGTATCACAAACATAATTAAATTCATTTTTCATAATTCTTCTTTTCTATCTCATACCCAGAGCAAGTGGGCATCGTCACTGCCTACTACCCGATCACATATATCTCATTTAATTACAAATCATTCTTACTCCATCATCCTCATCAAATCAAGTAGCCCCTTCTTCAACTCTAAGTTACTTCTCCTTCCTAACTTCATCTCATTACTAAGCATATTACTAAGGTCTAGGGGCTAAAAGAGTAAAAATAGAGGTTTAAAGGTTTTAAATTAAGCTTTAAGACATAAAATTCATTTTACTGAAAATAGGGGTCACGCGTACGCGTGGGCCACGTGTATGCATGGGAGTGCATTTTGCCCATCACGCGTATACATTACCTCGTTCGCGTACGCATAACTTTAGTAAAAAATGGCTAAGCCTGCAGAATTTCAGTTTTACATACCAAACTTCTGACGCGCATAACTTTCTCATTTTAAAATGTTTTTCATCTGTTATTCAGACGGTGTTAATTTCACTGACACAATTTTCATATGAAATAAGTTTGAAACAATTTGGGATCCGAAAGCCGAGTTATGACTCGTCGAAGTTTGGCCAAAAATCGACTTTTCTCAAAAAAAATTCACAATGTTTTCTAAACCTCAATTTTCATAACAATTTAATTCCAACCCTCTTAAAAACTTACCAAACCACATCAAACCAAGTCCCAACATTCTTCAATACCCCTCACTTATTTCCACAACACACCAATTCACAATTATAATCACTTCACACAATACTTCATATCCAAACAACATCATCAAATATCACAAACTTTCTCTACCCACCGCTATCAATTTTTCTCATTCCATTATTCATCAACCCAATCTTACAATAATTCAATACAATATACATATCAATACATAGTTCAACCTTCACATACATTAATACGCATCACAATTAATTCAATCTCATATTCACTCATCAAATGTATTCATTTTTCTTTTAGTTCATCATTTCATCAATCATTAACCCCAAAAATTCAACCACTGGTGAGCAGATATTTTATACGCTTTTTGGCATCATTTTCATATTGTTTTAGTTATGTTTTGTTTAAGTTTTATTATGTTTTCATAGGTTTTAGTGCTAAATTCACATTTTTAGTTTTTACTTTAAGTTGTCATGTTTTACGGTGATTTCAGGTAAATTCTGGCTGAAATCAAGGAGCTTTGGCAAAGTCTGATTCAAAGGGTAAGAAAGCATAACAAATGTTGTCAGAATCTGACCTCTGTGCACTCAAACAAGCATTTCTCAAGCTAAATAGGTTCAAATGACGCGTTCTTAATGGCGTTGAAAAGCTAACTTCTAGAGCTTTCTATCAATATATAATAGTTTACACTTTTTTTCAAAGGAGCCTGTTCAAACTGGGCGTTGAACGCCAAGGAGCTACCCCCTTGTTGGCGTTCAACGCCCCAAGGAGACAAGCCAGCTTTTAACGCCCAAGGACCACCCTATTCCTGGCATTCAATGTCCACCAAGACACAAGGCAGTGCCAATCACCCCCTAATGGACGTTTGATGAGCGGATAAATTATACGCTTTTTGGTAGTATTTTCACATAGTTTTTAGCATATTTTACTCACTTTTTATTATATTTTTATTAGTTTTTATGTAAAAATCACATTTCTGGACTTTACTATGAGTTTGTGTGTTTTTCTGTGATTTTAGGTATTTTCTGGCTGAAATTGAGGGACCTGAGCAAAAATCCGATTCAGAGGCTGAGAAAGTACTGAGGATGCTATTGGATTCTGACCTCCCTATACTCGAAGTGGATTTTCGGGAGCTACAGAAGCTCAATTGGTGCGTTTTCAATTGCGTTAGAAAGTAGATATCTTGGGCTTTCCATCAATGTATAATAGTCAATACTTTGTCCGAGATTTGATGGACAAAATTGGCGTCAAAACACCCACTAAAGACCCTTTTCTGGTGTAAAATGCCAGAACTAGCACCAAAGCTGGAGTTAAACGCCCAAAATGGTACCAAAACTGGCGTCTAGACTCCAAGAACGTTCTGTGCACGTGAAAGCTAGGAAGCTCAGACTAAACACACACCAAGTGGGCCCCAAAAGTGGATTTCTGCACTATTTGCACCTAGTTACTCATTCTCTGTAAACCTAGGTTACTAGTTTAGTATAAAAACTACTTTTACAGATTTACTTGGTAGCGAATGACATTTTTAAAAAACCTTAGTGTATCTTTGACAGCATGAGTCTCTAAACCCCATGGTTGGGGGTGAGGAGCTCTGCTGTGCCTCGATGACTTAATGCAATTACTACTGTTTCTATTCAATCACGCTTGTTTCTGTTCTAAGATATTCACTCATACTTCACCATGGCAAATGTGATGATTCATGACACTCATCATCATTCCTAAAATTATGAACGCGTTCCTGACAACCACTTCTGTTCTATTTGAGCTCAACGTAGTCATTGGGTGACAGCTGGAGTGTGTATCTCTTGGACTCTTGACTCACGAGTTTGATTACCTCTCCTGACAACAGAGCATTCGAATCTGTGAGACCAGAATCTTCGTGGTAGAGGCTAGAACCAATTGGCGGTACTCTTGAGAACCGGAAAGTCTAAACCTTGTCTATGATATTTCGAGTAGGATCTAGGAATGGATGACTATGACGAGCTTCAAACTCGCGACTGTTGGGCGCAGTGACAGTGTGGAAAAAGATCAATGGATCTTATTCCAACACAAGTGAGAGCCGACAGATGATTAGCCATGCGGGAAACCGTAGCGGACATATTTTCACTGAGAGGACGGATGGTAGCCATTGACAATGGTGATCCACCAACATAAAGCTTGCCATAGAAGGAGACAGGCGTGTCTGAAGAAGAAGGCAGTAGGAAAGTAGAAACTCTGAGGGTAGAGCATCTCCGAAACCTCAACCTGTTCTCCATTACTGCATAACAAGTATTATTTATTTTTATGTTCTTTTACCTTTTACAAATAAAACTAAGAATTATTATTGGTATCCTGACTAAGAGTTACAAGATAACCATAGCTTGCTTCAAGCCGACAATCTCCGTGGGATCGACCCTTACTCACGTAAGGTATTAGATATACGACCTAGTGCACTTGTTGGTTAGTGGCACCGGAGTTATGAGAAGTGTAAATCACAATTTCATGCACCAAGTTTTTGGTGCTGTTGCCGGGAATTGTTCGAGTTTAGACAATTGAGGGTTCATCCTGTTGCTTATATTAGGAATAATTTATTTTTGTTGGTTTAGAGTCACTAAGTTTGAGTCTTTTATTTTTCTTTTTAAAAATCTTTCAAAAATCTTATTTTTCTTTATTAATCTTTAATTTTTCTTTGAGTTTAGTTTCATGTTTTAAGTTTGGTGTCAATTTCATGCTCTTTTTGTTCTTCATATTTTTGAGTTTTGTGTCTCTTGTTTGATCTTTAGTTTTTCTTGTTTTGTGTCTTTCCTTGTTTTTCTTGTGCATTTTCGAATTATAAGTGTTCCAAGTATAAAATTTTTTTAGTTTGGTGTCCTTTGTGTTTTTCTTTTCCAAAAAAAAATTTCCAAAATTTGTTCTTGGTGTTCATCTTGATCTTTAACGTGTTCTTGGTATTCATCTTGACATTCAAAGTTTTCTTGATCGTTTTTCTTTGTTTTGATCTAAAAATTTAAGTTTGGTGTTATTTTACTATCTTTCTCTTTCCTCATTATTTTCGAATCCCTTGGGTTGACTTGGTCAAAATTTTTAAAATTATATCTTTTAAAGTTTTTAAAATCATATCTTTTTTCAAAACATCCTAACCACCTTCTCTCTCTTCAATTTTTTTTCGAAAATCCTCATAAAAAATTTTCAAATCTTTTTAAATAATTAATTATTTTAGTTTCTATTTTTTATTATTTATTTCGGTCCAAAAATGAAAAATATATATATTAAAATATGAAGGTTGTGGTAGGCTTAGAGAAGGGGGGGTTGAATCTATGCCTTCCTTGTTAGTTGCTGTTATTACCCTTTTAAAATAACTTTGCAGTTTTGATTCTGTTTGAACTCAGCAGCGGAAATTTATGAGACAATTTATTTTTGTCTCATGAATATCAGAAAACAGAACACATCAAAGAAGAGAAAAGCTAACACCAGCAAGTATCCTGGTTCGGTTGCCTTGTGCTATGCAACCTACATCCAGTCTCCTCCACAACTATGGAAGAATTTCACTATAGTTAACAGTATTACATACACCAATAACACAGGATTGACCCAATCCTATCACACTCAAGTTCTAACCTAACTTGACATTGGCTATGCTAATACCTAACTATACCTCTTAGTGCTAACCCAACTAAGAAAGGGATACCTTTCAGGTACAAGATACAAGACACTTAACCAACCTAAAGAAATCAGAAAACAACTCTAGGCTTTTCTTTCAAGTGTTTCACTCAGCCTTTTTCAACTCTTGGCTTTTTCTCAAGCTTTCTCACAATGCCTTTTCTCTCAAGAAATTACAAAAAGATAAGCTTAGAAAAGTACATCACAATCAGTAAAACATGAAGGAGATTGACTTCATCAACAGCCTCTGTGCTATGCGAAAAACCATATTAGCAAGCCTCTGATTTAGTTCTTCATACTGGCGGAATGCACCTTTGAATAGGTTACACTGTCCAGTTAGTTGAACTTCTTCAAAGAGCTCTCTCAGAACAAACACCTCAAGTTCACTGGTTATCTCTCCTTGCTTCAGAAGGAACAACAAGCTTCTTTTTATCTCCTTGCATGTTCCTTGGTTCTTCTTCCAAGGTCAACATCTTGAGCCTTGAGCTTCACCAACTCACAAACTCACTTTTTCTTCTCAATCATCAGAGTGGAACCTTTTCTTCTGACTTTTCCAACTTGACCGAAAGCCATGAAGGAGTAACCGAAATTGTTTTCCAATGGTCAACCAAATCTGAACCATAGAGATGCAACTTGGTCCCCAAGAATTTCTTGTGACCGTGGATTTGTAGCAGTGAAGAACAGAGATCAACTTTTCCTTTGAATGCCATTTTCGGATAGAGCAGAGAGTTGGGAAGAAAGGATGAAGATCTGATGCATGCAAGACGAGATGGATTACCTTTCTTAAGCTTGATTTGGATTAGATTTTCTGCTTTAGCTTCTGTGCTTCAAGCTTAGATTTTCTCTTTCTTGCTTCTTTGGTTATTGGCTTATGGAGGAAGCTTTTCTTCTCTTTCTCTTTCTTACTTTACTGAAGTCTTGATGTGACTTGATTAGAGAGGAGAAGAACGTTGCTTTGGTTGGAGCAAGATGGTGGGAAATTGAAAACAATTTCAAGCTTGGATTTGGAGGAGTGAAGAATTCAATCTTACAAGAGAAGCTTTGTGGGATGGATACGTGCTTGGATCCGGTTTTTATTAAGCAACCCGTTTGGCCTATTGGATCCTTTGGCTTTGTTTCTTTTGGGCTGTGCTAGTTTATTTACCCATCAGCCTTGCTATATTATTTTCATACCATTTGGGCTGCTTAACTTGAATTATGGCCTGCAACATAACATAAATAATTAGCAATGTATACTTATTAATTTAACAACTCTAATTATTTATTTTGCCAAAAATAATGTTTGTCATCAATAATTAATTTAGTTAATTTCTTAACTCAACAATCTCCCCCTTGATGACAAACATAATTTAAGCAATTATCAAAAAGGAAGTAAATTGAGTAAGGTATGGAAACTCCCTTTGATTTTTGTCATTTGCTCTTATGTTGCTCTCCCTTTCCTTTTCAAGATTAGCTCCCCCTGAATTTGTGCTCTTCTCTTCTTTCCTGTTTACATATGCTTCTATGGAACTAAACTGATGCTATGTACCAACCAAAGGTATAGCAAACAGTGACAGTTTAAATTGCCAAAAAAGTTTTAATACATCAGGGTCAGAGTCAGATAGCAACATATCATAAAGCAAGTTTCCAGCCTCATTCACAACAGTTCACAATATCAAACAAGGTTCAAAAAATAATCAAACAGGTATTGCTATTGCTCCTATTACTCCCCCTTTTGTTATCAAGGGCGGATGATAAAAAGACCAACAAAAAGAAAGTCTTGTACCCTGCAGAAAAGAGTTAGAGTACATAACAAAGCACTAAATAAACTGCAAAAGTGCAGTATAATCAAAAGTTATTACAGTCATCCAAAATAAAATAGTGCAAAAGTAACGAAAGAAATAGAAATCATGAGACAAAAAGAGAGCAGCAGCAGTAGTTTTCATGAGACAAATTCTAGGCATCAGAATTATCCCCTTCTGATCCCGTTTCCTCTTCATCCTCAGTGGCCTGATCTTCATCCTCATTCATGTTATCAATGAATTTCATAAGCACAGCCACCCTGTCTCTTGATTTCTTCAGGAAGTTCTCATGCTTGCTAGCTAGCTTTCTTTGTTCCTTACTCATGGCAATCAAATGATTTGATTTGGAGACAAACTCTTGAGCAACATCTTTGACCACATTCAGCAGAGCTGATTTCTTCCCGGTGGAAATGGAAGTACCCTCAGTGGAAGGAGGAGGAGAGTCATCTGGTATATACTCTTCATCATCATCATCTAAGACCACTCTCTCAGATCTAGTTGGCCCTTTTTGCTGTTTCACTGAACCACCCCCTTTTAGGTATGAATGTCTGTTTTCATAAGCCTCATTTGACAAGTCAACACCAAAATTTTCAAATATGCAAGTTAAAAACATGTCATAAGGTAGTGCTTTGTCTTTTACACTTCTAACAGAATCAAACATGTACTTAGCCATCAAATAGGCAAAAGAGATTTCTGTTTTAGTGATTAGGGCATACAAAACAAGTGTGTCCGTGTAAGAAACCCTTTGATATGAACCACTTTGAGGCATTAAAATGTGGTTGATAATACGATGCAACTGAGCACGTTCATATCCTAGGGCTTTGTGAGTGGGTGTGATGCCATCAATTAAAGAAACATGTTCACAAATGTGAGTAAGAGCATCATGGTAAGAGATACCAACACCTTCATCCCACTTCACAGATGTATAAGCACACGGCCCTACATTAGTATACGTCAAGGAGTCACTGATAGTTTCATTATTCAAGATAATGTCTCTGCCCTTAACATAAGAATGCACACTTCCTTCATGAAAAGTCATGTTTACATAAAATTCTTTGACTAACTGAGGATAAACAGGTTTTTTGATTTTGAAAAGGTGATTCCAGTCTAAAAATTCCAGATTTTCAACAAAAGAAAATCCTTTCTTTTTCAAATAAAATTCTAGATTTTCAACAAAAGGAAATCCTTTCTTTTTCAAATCAGGTAAATCAGCAAGAAAAGAGGGACATAGATGACAATACTGAATAACTCCCTCATAAAAGTCATGGTTCATGGCAGATTTGAAACGGTGAGGGTTATAGTCTGAGTGAGATGTCATGAAGTGTGATTTGTGAGCAAAGGGATCAATGTCTGGTTCGCTAACAGATTTGAGAGGGTGATGAGGGTTACCTCTTTGTGAACGCATAGGAACAGACCTTGACTTAGGTTTTGCAGGCTCAGAACAGGTTCTTCAATAGCAGGACGCTTACCCTTGGATGAACTAGGTTTTGTGGAGCTTGGTTTGGATGGCATTGCCTTCGATGGTGGCGTTGGTTTGGCAGGAGCAGGATACCTTGGAGTGTTCTTGGTCTGAGCCATGGGGTCACAGCGAGGAGGAGAGGTAAGAGGAGAAGGTGAGGGAGTGAAGGTGGTGTCTTGAAAACGGGTTGATGGTCTAGGAAAACCTGGAAGTTTATGGATTTTCTCACGAGGTGCTCTTTTGGCAATGACTTTCTTCCCCATTTTGGTTAAATTGATGCTTTTGATGGAAGAGAGATAGTGGTGTGAGAAGGAAGAAACTGAAGGGTTGAGGAGAAGTTATGGAGGGAAGAGAGGGAGTGTTGGTAACCGAACCCAAAAGCAAGTTTCCAAAACCATGCAACTGAATCACCAATTGAAAAGACTTGAAAAGACATGACATCATGAAAGAAAGATTTGATTTGATTTAAAAATTAATTTTAAATTTTTAAAATCTTAAAAAAAATAAAACACACTGAAAATCCCTTTTGGACAAAAATAAAAATAAACACACATGCCACTAAAATAAAAAAAATTTGTGACATTCATGTTTGGGCCTTGAAGTGATTTGGATTTAATGAAACACATTTGGACCACTCTTGATCTGAATCTTGAAGTTGGCCCAGATTGAGTTTCACTTTAAGCAAGTCCAGAACACGCTGTCTTGAAGGAAACATTCATCATCTGCCCAGAATTGTCTCATACCTGTTTATGAGACAAAAAAA
>NC_029774.3:53932848-53937222 GCF_000817695.3 Arachis duranensis
TTTCAGCATTTAACTTGTAATCAGCAAGCTGTGTTTTTAACCATAAAAGCTGAGAACAACAAGAAGAAGCAGCTATATACTCAGTCTCTACAGTGGATAAGGCCACTGTTGGTTGCTTCTTACTTGACCAAACATTTAAGGACTTTCCAAGGAAGCAGCATAGACCAGAAGTGCTCTTTCTGTCAACTCTATCACCAGCAAAATTTGCATCACAATAACCAACTGCAGAAAAATCATCAATCTTAGGATACCAGAGACCAAAATTGAATGTGCCATGAACATATCTAATGATCCTTTTAACTATAGAAAGATGTGACTCTTTAGGTTTGGATTGGAACCTAGAACACAATCCAACACTTTGCACAATATCGGGTCTAGAGGAAGTTAGATACATAAGAGAACCGATCATCCCTCTATACCTAGTCTCATCAACATCTTTCTCAATTTCTCCCTTATCTAATTTAGAATTAGGATGCATGGGAGTTCCCATGGGTTTGGCATTTTCCATACCAAATTTCTTAACTAATTCCTTGGCATACTTTTCTTGATGAATGAAAATACCGTTTTCAGTTTGTTTAATTTGCAGCCCAAGGAAAAAATTAAGTTCACCTATCATACTCATGTCAAATTCGCTTGTCATGAGCTTTCCAAATTTAGTATAAAGGGATTCATTTGCTGATCCAAAAATAATGTCATCAACATATATTTGGACTAAAATAAAAGAATCATTAGAATTTTTGATAAATAGAGTTGTATCAGTGGTGCCTCTTTGAAAACCATTTTTCAAAAGAAAAGAGCTAAGTCTCTCATACCAAGCTCTAGGAGCTTGTCTTAAACCATAGAGAGCTTTAGACAATTTAAAAACATGATTAGAATGTTCTTTATTTTCAAAACCAGGGGGCTGCTCCACATATACCTCTCTATCTATCACACCATTTAAAAATGCACATTTCACATCCATTTGGTATAATTTAAAACCACAAAATGTAGCATAGGCTAAGAGAAGTCTTATGGCTTCCATTCGGGCAACAGGGGCAAAGGATTCATCAAAGTCTATTCCTTCTTCTTGGTCATATCCTTGTGCCACTAGCCTTGCCTTGTTTCTTGCAATGCTACCATCTTCTCCCAACTTGTTCCGGAATATCCACTTGGTGCCGGTTACTTTCTTTCCACTTGGCCTTGGAACCAACATCCACACTTAGTTCTTTTCAAACTCAATAAGCTCATCCTCCATAGCTTTAATCCAAGAGGGGTTACTAAGGGCTTCCTTGACGTTTTGAGGCTCTATTTGTGAAAGAAGGGCAATGTTTGAACCTTCATTTGCCTTTCTAATGGAGGACCTAGTTTGCACTCCATGAGAGACGTCCCCAATGACAAATTCCTCAGGATAATTCTTCAAGAATCTCCATTCACGAGGTTTGGTGGGCTTGGATGCAGATTCAGTCACCAAGGGATTCTGTGTTCTGCTATCTGCAGAATTTCCTTCAGATTCATAAGACAAAATGGAATTGTCTCTTGAATTTTTAGCATTTGCTATTTCTGGTTCAGCTTGTCCAAAATTTTCTTTTCCATGATTCTGAGCTGTTTCATCCTCCTTTTGAGCTTGATTTCCTGTATCACCATCTTCCAAAATGCTTTGCACCAAGTTAGTATCACAGAATGTAACATGTATGGACTCTTCAATAATTCTAACATCTTGATGATAAACCCTGTATGCTTTACTAGTTGTGGAATATCCTACAAACAAGCACTCATAAGCCTTTGGATCAAATTTTCCCAAATTTTCTTTGTTATTTAAAACAAAACATTTGCATCCAAATATGTGCAAGTAATCTAAGTTTGGTGGGTAGCCTTTCCAAAGTTCATAAGGGGTTTTCTTCAAAAATTTCCTTATGATTGTTCTATTTAAAATGTGGCAAGCTGTGTTAACCGCTTCAGCCCAAAGGAATTTTGGAACATTACTCTCACAAAGCATGGCTCTTGTCATCTCTTGTATGCTTCTATTTCTTCTTTCCACAACACCATTTTGTTGTGGTGTTCTTGGACAAGAGAAGTTGTGAGATATTCCAAATTCCTCACAAAAGGATTCAAACAAATTATTTTCAAATTCAGTTCCATGATCACTTCTTATAGAAGAGATTTTCAAATCCTTTTTATTTTGAATTTTTCTTGCAAAAAGGTTCAAAGGTCGAAAAGGCTTCATTTTTGTGTGCAAGAAATAAAACCCAGCCAAACCTAGTGTAGTCATCCACAATTACTAAACCATAATGTTTACCACCTAGGCTTTGAGTTCTTGTTGGACCAAATAAATCAATGTGTAGCAACTCAAGTGGTCTTTTAGTAGAGATGTCTTCCTTTGGTTTAAAAGAACTTTTTGTTTGTTTTCCCATTTGGCAAGCATCACAAGTGATGTCTTTGTCAAACTTTATCAAAGGAAGACCTCTTACTAACTCTTTCTTTACAAGTTTGTTTATTCGAAACATACTTGCATGGCCCAATCTCTTGTGCCACAACCACTTTTCAGATTCTTTAGAGTGAAGACAAGCTACATTTTGATCCTTTAGTTCATCAAGAGTAAGTCCATACATATTATTGAAACGCTTGGCAACAAACATCACTTCATTTGTTTTTTCATTTACAGCACAACATTCAAGTCTCTTGAAAACAACTAAATATCCTAAATCACACAGCTGGCTAATACTCAAAAGATTGTGCTTTAAACCACAAACTAAAAGCACATCATCAATGAAAGTAGATTGCTCATTACCTACTTTTCCAACTGCAATGATTTTACCTTTGCAATCATCTCCAAAGGTCACAAAACCTCCGTCATACTTATTTAGTTTGATGAAGTAGGTTGACCTTCTAGTCATGTGCCTTGAACATCCACTATCCATGTACTACATGTCCTTTTTGTTCTTGGATGCTAGGCAAATCTGCATGATGGGTTTCAAGTAGTCTTAGGTATCTAAATTAATTTGGATCCTTTGAAGTTAATCCATCTTGGTTGCCCAAGTACATTGAAATCATAAACAACATTGTAGACCTTGTTTCCTACAACTCTCTTTTCAATGAAGCATTGTGCATACGAGTGACCAAATTTTTTGCAATTAACACAATGATTTTCTGGTGTGTGTCACTGAAACTTGGGTGAGTTAAATTGCTTGAAGTGATTAAATGGTTGAAATTTTCTGGTTTTTGGGGGAGACACATTTCCTTTAACAAATTGATTTTTGTTATAATTGTTCCTCTTTGCAAAACTGTTTTCACCAGAATTTTTTGAGCTCTTTGGATTTTTCGAAAATGAGATTTTGTTATAGAAAATTGGTTTCTTAAAAGCAGCCTCATTTTTCGAAATATAACCCAAACCTGGCCGGTTTGAACTCGGACCAGTTCTTGGTGAAATTTCAGCTTCATTTGTGTATTCTTCATCAGATTTTTCTTTACAAGTTGAAACATATCCGATACCTGATTTATTTGGTATGGATTTAGTATTTGATGAAGAGGCCACAAATTTCATAGAGGAAGTGTTAGAAATAGCATCTTCCTTGGCTATGTAGCCTAAACCAGATTTTTCAAACAATGGTCTTTAATTTGCAAGTAATTTGTCCAAGTTACTAGAACCTTGAGCAAATTTTGCCAAGTCACTATTCAGCCTTTTAATCATATCATTTAATCTTTCATTTTCAGCAATTAACTCATGAGAGGGATCCACAATGTGCTTTCCTTTTAATTTTTCAAGTTCAGATTTTAGAAATCTATTTTCTTCAATGATGTCCAAAGCACATTCAGTTTCCTTTACTTTTTCTTTTAAAAAATTATTTTCAGCTCTTAACACATCTCTTTTAGATTTACATTCATTGTATTTATCAAGCAGTTTTGATGTGTTTAAAGTAAGATCATCAATAATAGCATGCAAGTCCTCAATGGTCAAATCATAATAATTTACCTCATCAAGATTGTTGTTTCCAACCATGAAACAGTCTTTGTCATCTCCTTCAGATTCTTCTTCTTCATTTGAGTCATTCTTAAGATCTTCCCAAGCTGCCATGAGTACTCTCTTCCTTTCCTTCTTTCCTTTGTCTTCCTTTTTGAGCTTTGGACAGTTTGATTTGAAGTGTCTAGCCTCCTTGCAATGATGACACGTCACCTTGCTCAAGTCTATTTTGTGCTCCTTTGAACTTGAACCTTTGTATTTGCCCTTGCTCTTCATCATTCTTCTAAATCTCTTAGCAAAAAACAAAAGCTCGTCATCTGAAATACCATCACTAGACTCACTCTCTTTTGGTTCTATTTGTGACTTGAGGGCTATTCCCTTTTTCTTTGAGTCTATGTTTGTGTGTGTGGCTTCATAGGCAAGGAGTTTTCCTCTCA
>NC_029774.3:53937227-53946781 GCF_000817695.3 Arachis duranensis
CCACTCTTTTGTGAGGCTTCTAAGGAGTTTTCTCACCAAGGTTTGTTTTGCATAGTTTGTACCCATAGCATCAAGGTTGTTGATTATGATTGAGAATCTCTCAAATGCTTCATCAATGCTTTCTCCATCCTTCATGCTAAACATCTCGTACTCTTTTCGCAGCATATCAATCCTCGTTTCTTTGACTTGTTTGGTGCCTTCATGTGTAACCTGGAGTTTTTCCCAGATTTCTTTGGCTGTCTTGCATCTAGACACCTTCCGGTAATCTTCAAAGCTGATAGCACAGTGAAGAAGGTTGATTGATTTAGCGTTCAGCTCTATCTTTTTCTTGTCATCTTCATTCCATTCAGCTTCTTCTTTTGGAGTCACCACTCCATCAGCACTTGTTTTTATTGGGATCTTTGGACCGCTCACAACGATCTTCCATAAGTTGTAGTCAATGGATTGGATGAAGATCCTTATCCTTTCTTTCCAGTAGGAATAGTTCTTCCCGTTGAAGAAAGGTGGTCGGTTGTTTGACTGGCCTTCGGTGAGGGTGTAAGCAACTGTGGTTGTGCCCAAGTTGTTCGCCATTGGATCTTTGCTCCAAGCGGTTAAGCTTGATTCTTGAGACCTTAGCTCCTGATACCAATTGAAGGTTGTGGTAGGCTTAGAGAAGGGGGGTTGAATCTATGCCTTCCTTGTTAGTTGCTGTTATTACCCTTTTAAAATAACTTTGCAGTTTTGATTCTGTTTGAACTCAGCAGCGGAAATTTATGAGACAATTTATTTTTGTCTCATGAATATCAGAAAACAGAACACAGTAGAAAAGAGAAAAGCTAACACCAGCAAGTATCCTGGTTCGGTTGCCTTGTGCTATGCAACTTACATCCAGTCTTCTCCATAACTATGGAAGAATTTCACTATAGTTAACAGTATTACATACACCAATAACACAGGATTGACCCAATCCTATCGCACTCAAGTTCTAACCTAACTTGACATTGGCTATGCTAATACCTAACTATACCTCTTAGTGCTAACCCAACTAAGAAAGGGATACCTTTCAGGTACAAGATACAAGACACTTAACCAACCTAAAGAAATCAGAAAACAACTCTAGGCTTTTCTTTCAAGTGTTTCACTCAGCCTTTTTCAACTCTTGGCTTTTTCTCAAGCTTTCTCACAATGCCTTTTCTCTCAAGAAATTACAGAAAGATAAGCTTAGAAAAGTACATCACAATCAATAAAACATGAAGAAGATTGACTTCATCAACAGCCTCTGTGCTATGCAAAAAAACTAGATTAGCAAGCCTCTGATTTAGTTCTTCATACTGGCAGAATGCACCTTTGAATAGGTTACACTATCCAGTTAGTTGAACTTCTTCAAAGAGCCCTCTCAGAACAAACACCTCAAGTTCACTGGTTATCTCTCCTTGCTTCAGAATGAACAACAAGCTTCTTTTTATCTCTTTGCATGTTCCTTGGTTCTTCTTCCAAGGTCAACATCTTGAGCCTTGAGCTTCACCAACCCACAAATTCACTTTTTCTTCTCAATCATCAGAGTGGAACCTTTCCTTCTAACTTTTCCAACTTGACCGAAAGCCATGAAGGAGTAACCGAAATTGTTTTCCAATGGTCAACCAAATCTGAACCATAGAGATGCAACTTGGTCCCCAAGAATCTCTTGTGATCGTGGATTTGTAGCAGTGAAGAACAGAGATTAACTTTTTCTTTAAATGCCATTTTCGGATAGAGCAGAGAGTTGGGAAGAAAGGATGAAGATCTGATGCATGCAAGATGAGATGGATTACCTTTCTTACGCTTGATTTAGCTTGGAGTTTCTGTTTTAGCTTCTGTGCTTCAAGCTTCAACTCTCTCTCTCTTGCTTCTTTGGTTACTAGCTTAGGGAGGAACCTTTTTCTCTCTTACTGGCTTATGGAGGAAGCTTTTCTTCTCTTTCTCTTTCTTACTTTACTGAAGTCTTGATGTGACTTGATTAGAGAGGAGATGAACGTTGCTTTGGTTGGAGCAAGATGGTGGGAAATTGAAAACAATTTCAAGCTTGGCTCGGGTTCTTCTCTTTTTGGCCCGTGGTGCCTTGCTATGCTTCTTTGATGAATATGTTTGATATGAATGACTTGGGCTTGTCTTTAATCACACTTTTCATTCAGCCCATTAGCTTTGTTTTATTCATTCAACTTGGGCTGCCAAAATTGAATTATGGCCTGCAACATAACATAAATAATTAGCAATGTATACTTATTAATTTAACAACTCTAATTATTTATTTTGCCAAAAATAATGTTTGTCATCAATAATTAATTTAGTTAATTTCTTAACTCTACAAAATAAAATAAAATAAAATTTTATTCACAATTCACATCACCTCCCTTTCTCCATCATGGACCTAAGTGGAACTGAACAGTCCATAAGGACTCTAGGGTCATATAGTAACCCCACTACTGCTTCATATGGGGGTAGTATCTGTTTACCCCCCATCAGAACCAGTAATTTTGAGCTAAATCGCCAGCTCATTATCATGGTGCAGCAAAATTGCCAGTATTCCGGTCTTCCACAGGAAGAACCTACTGAGTTTCTGGCACAATTCTTACAAATTGTTGACGTAGTACGTGATAAGGAAGTAGATCAGAATGTCTACAGATTACTACTATTTTTATTTTCTATAAAAGATCAAGCTAAGAGGTGGTTAAATAACCAACCCAAAGCAAGCATACGAACATGGAACCAGTTATCAGATAAATTTCTGAATCAATATTTCCCTAAAAAAAGGATGACACAACTAAGGCTGGACATCCAAGGCTTTAAACAAGGGGATAATAAATCTCTTTATGACGTCTGGGAGAGGTACAGAGAGATGCTAAGGAAATGCCCATCTGAAAGATTCTCAGAATGGGTGCAATTAGACATCTTCTACTATGGGCTTATAGAAAAAGCTCAGATATCTCTAGACCACTCAGCTGGTGGATCTATACACATGAGGAAAATAATTGAAGAGGCTCAAGAGCTTATTGATACAGTTGCCAGAAATCAGCATCTGTATTTAAATAGTGAATTCTCCATGAAAGAAAAAGCTAAAGCAGTATCCACTGAACTTAATCCTCCAGAACAGGTTGCTGAACTCAACCAGCAAATACTCCTTCTAACAAAACAGTTAATAGAATTCAAAGAAATGTTACAAGATACTAAAAATGCTAACAAAAATATAGAGGCACAATTGGATCAGACAAGATAGCAGTTATCTAAACAAATAACAGAAGAGTGCCAAGCTGTTCAACTAAGAAGTGAAAAGACATTGAATACCTCAAGTCAAAGCAGCAGAAAGCCAAGAAAGGAACACCTAACAGAGGATGACCAATCCACTGCCCAAAATCCCTCTGAGGACAGTAAGAGCCCAGAAAGGAATGATTCTGGCGTTCAAACGCCAGAAAAAGGCAGTAACCTAGCATTAAACTCCCATTCAACTGCCAGTTCTAGCGTTCAAATGCCAAAAAAGGACAGCAACCTGGCATTAAACGCCCATTCAGTTGCCAGTTCTGGTGTTCAAATGCCAGCAAGGGGTCAGACACCTACAAGTGCTGATAACAACTCCCTTAAGCAAGCTTCTCCAACCACTTTTGTAGGACATAAACCTGCAGCAACTAAGGTTGAAGAATACAAGGCTAAGATGCCTTATCCACAAAAGCTCCGCCAAGCAAAATAGGATAAACAATTTTCCCGCTTTGCAGACTATCTCAGGACTCTTGAAATAAAGATTCTGTTTACAGAGGCACTTGAGCAAATACCCTCTTATGCTAAGTTCATGAAAGAGATCTTAAGTCATAAGAAGGATTGGAGAGAAACTGAAAAATTTTTCCTCACTGAAGAATGCAGTGCAGTCATTCTGAAAAGCTTACCAGAGAAGCTTAAAGATCTCGGAAGTTTTATGATACTATGCCTATTAGAGGGTGCTTCTACCAAGACAGCTCTATGTGATCTAGGGGCGAGTATCAACCTGATACCTGCATCCACTATCAGAAAGCTTGGTTTGATTGAAGAAGTCAAACCAACCCGGATATGTCTCCAACTTGCTTATGGCTCTATTAAAATGCCATCAGGCGTGATTGAGGACATGATTGTCAAGGTTGGGCCATTCGTCTTTCCCACTGACTTTGTAGTACTGGAAATGGAGGAGCACAAGAGTGCAACTCTCATTCTAGGAAGACCTTTCCTAGCAACTGGATGAACTCTCATTGACATCCAAAAAGGAGAAGTGACCCTGAGAGTCAATGAGGATGAGTTTAAGTTGAATGATGTCAAAGCTATGTAGCATCCAGACACATCAAGAGACTGCATGAGCATTGATATTATTGACTCCCTAGTGGAGGAGGTCAATATGACTGAGAGTCTCGAATTAGAGCTAGAGGACATCTTTAAAGATGTTCATCCTGATCTGGAGGAATCAGAGAAAATAGAAGAACCTCTGATAACTCCTCATGAAGAGGAGAAGCCTCCTAAACCCGAGCTCAAACCACTACCACTATCCTTGAAATATGCATTTCTGGGAGAAGATGACACTTTTCTAGTGATCATAAGCTAAGCCTTAGAGCCACAAGAAGAGGAAGCACTAATTCAGGTGCTAAGGACACACAAGACAGCTCTTGGGTGGTCCATAAGTGATCTTAAGGGTATTAGCCCAGCCAGATGCATGCACAAGATCTTATTGGAGGATGATGCCAAGCCAGTGGTTTAACCACAGAGGCGGCTGAATCCAGCCATGAAAGAGGTGGTGCCCTGTCTAAGTTGTCCCCAAAAAGGGAGGCGTGACAGTGGTTCATAACGAAAAGAATGAACTGGTTCATAATGAAAAGAATGAACTGGTTCCTACAAGAACAGTTACAAGGTGGCATATGTGTATTGACTACAGAAGGCTCAACACAACCACCAGAAAGGATCATTTTCCTTTACCATTCATAGACCAAATGCTAGAGACATTAGTAGGTCATGAATACTACTGCTTTTTGGATGGCTACTCAGGTTACAACCAAATTGCAGTGGATCCAAAGGATCAAGAGAAAATAGCATTCACATGTCCATCTGGGGTATTCACCTACAGAAGGATGCCATTTGGTCTATGCAATGCACCTGCCACCTTTCAGAGATGCATGCTCTCTATCTTCTCTAATATAGTAGAGAAATTCCTGGAAGTCTTCATGGATGACTTCTCAGTATTTGGAGACTCATTCAGCTCCTGTCCTGACCATCTAGCACTTGTTCTAAAAAGATGCCAAGAGACTAACTTGGTTTTAAATTAGGAAAAATGTCACTTTATGGTGACTGAAGGAATTGTCCTTGGGCACAAAATTTTGAACAAGGGGATAGAAGTGGACCAAGCTAAAGTGGAGGTAATTAAAAAATTACCACCACCTGCCAATGTTAAGGCAATCAGAAGCTTTCTGGGGCATGCAGGATTCTATAGGAGGTTTATAAAGGATTTTTCTAAAATTGCCAAGCCTCTGAGCAATCTGCTAGCTGCTGATGCACCATTTGTCTTTGACACAGAGTGTTTGCAAGCCTTTGAGACTCTGAAAGCTAAGCTAGTCACAGCACCAGTAATTTCTGCACCAGACTGGACATTACCATTTGAACTGATGTGTGATGCCAGTGACCATGCCATTGGTGTAGTATTGGGACAGAGGCCTGACAAGCTTCTACATGTCATTTATTATGCTAGCCGTGTTCTAAATGACGCCCAAAAGAATTACACAACTACAGAAAAGGAGTTGCTTGAAGTGATTTATTTCATTGACAAGTTCAAATCTCATTTAGTAGGATCAAAAGTGATTGTGTACACTGACCATGCCACTCTTAAATATCTCCTCACAAGGCAGGATTCAAAACCCAGACTCATAAGGTAGGTGTTACTTCTGCAAGAGTTCGATATAGAAATAAGAGATAGAAAAAGGGACAGAAAACCAAGTAGCTGATCACCTGTCTCGGATAGAATAAGTAGTAGGAGCATCCATCCCTCCTACTGAGATCTCGGAAACCTTTCTGATGAGCAACTCTTTGCCATTTAGGAAGTACCATGGTTTGCAGATATTGCAAACTATAAAGTTGTGAGATTCGTACCCAAGGAGTACAGTAAGATGCAAATGAAAAAATTGATTTCTGATGCAAGGTACTACTTGTGGGATGAACCATATCTCTTTAAGAGATATGCAGACAGAATAATCCGTAGATGTGTGCCTAGAGAAGAGGCACAGAAAATCCTATGGCATTGCCATGGATCATAATATAGAGGACATTTCGGAGGTAAGCGAACAGCCACAAAGGTTCTCCAGTGTGGCTTCTACTGGCCTACTCTCTATAGAGATTCTTGAGAGTTTGTGCGTAAATATGACAGTTGCCAGAGAGCTGGTAACCTGCCTCACGGTTATGCCATGCCTCAGCAAGGGATCTTAGAGATTGAGTTGTTTGATGTATAGGGTATTGACTTCATGGGGCCTTTTCCACCATCATACTCAAACACTTATATTCTGGTGGCAGTAGACTATGTATCTAAATGGGTAGAAGCAATTGCAACACCCACTAATGATACTAGGACCGTGCTGAAGTTCCTCCAGAAGCATATCTTCAGTAGGTTTGGTGTCCCTAGAATATTAATCAGTGATGGAGGCACTCACTTCTGTAATAAACAGCTTGACTCTACTCTAGTCCGATATGGAATTAACCATAAGATGGTAACTTTGTATCATCCACAAACAAATGGGCAGGCTGAAGTCTCAAATAGAGAACTAAAATGAATCTTGGAATGGACTGTAAGTACCCGTAGAAGGGATCGGGTAAGAAGTTTGGATGATGCTCTGTGGGCATACAGAACAGCATTCAAGACTCCTATAGGGACCTCTCCATACCAGCTTGTGTATGGCAAGGCCTGTCATCTGCCGGTGGAACTGGAACACAAGGCCTACTGGGCAACCAGGTTCCTAAACCTTGATGCTAAGTTAGCTGGAGAGAAGAGATTACTCCAGCTGAATAAGTTAGAGGAGTTCAGACTCAATGCCTTCGAAAATGCCAAAATTTACAAGGAGAAAGCAAAAAAGTGGCATAACAAAAAGCTGTCATCTAGAGTCTTTGAGCCAGGACAGAAGGTTCTGTTGTTCAACTCTAGGCTCAGATTGTTCCCTGGGAAATTGAAATTCCGGTGGAGGGGACCATATCTGATTACAAGTGTGTCACCATATGGATATGTAGAGCTTTAGGATGCTGACTCTAACAAAAAGTTCATTGTTAATGGACAGAGAGTCAAGCACTACTTGAAGGCAATGTTGAGCAAGAATGCTCAAGACTGAGACTGGATTAAAGCTCAGTAAAGTCCAGCTAAAGACAGTAAAGAAGCGCTTGCTGGGAGGTAACCCAGCCATTAGCAGACATTAGATGTTTGCAACAGTTATATAAGTTTATTCATGTTAGTTAAAGAATACAGAGAAAAGAAGGTTCAGAAAATAAAGCAGAGGAATAACAGAGAAAAAGAGCTCACTGGCATAAAAATGCCAGTAAGGAAGCATTTTGGGCGTTAAACGCCAGAATGGGTACCACTCTGGGCGTTTAAACGCCAGTAAAGATAGTGTTCTGAGCGTTAAACGCCAGAATGGGCAGCATTCTAGACGTTTAACGCCAGAATGAGCAGCATCATGGTCGTTCAGAAAAATGCCCAGTGACAAAGGAATTCTGGCGTTTAACGCCAACCAGGGTATCTGGCTGGGCGTTAAACGCCCAGATTGGCCAGCAGGTGGGCGTTAAACGCCAGAATGGATACCATTCTGTGCGTTTAACGCCAGAATAGCAGGGGGAATTTTGTTCCTAATTCAAATTTTTCCAAATTTTCTTGTTTTAATTCATAATTTTCTGCATAAAAACCTAACAAATCTTCATCCTTCAATCCCCATTTCAAAAATTATTAATCTTATAAATTCCTTTTAATTCTTTTCAACTCTTTTTCAAACATCTTTAAAACTCATTTTTCATTGTAATCTTTGTCAAAATCTTTTTAATTCATCCATATTATCTTTTGATTCTTAGACAAGAAAAATTCAAATTTAATTTCTCCATATCTTTTCCATATCTTTCAAAATTTTAAATTCCTATCTTTTTCATATCATGTTTATCTTTTACCAATCATATCTTTCTATCATATCTTTTTTAAAAATTTTTCGAAACCCACCCTCCCCCCTTTTTAAATCCCATTCGGCCATCCCCATTCATTCACTATTCGAATCCTTCTCTCCTTCTATCCCTCTTCTTTCCTTTCTTTTGCTTGAGGACAAGCAAACCTCTAAGTTCGGTGTGTTTTTTCATGATTACTGAGCTAAAACTCACGAAGATCATCATGGCCCCCAAAGGAAAACAAACCACTCCAAGAGGCAAGAAAGAGAACAATCCAAAACCTTGGATGCATGAGAGGTTCTGCACCAAAGAACATGCAGACCATTACTTTAAAATCACATGCAGAAGATCAGTGATCCCGGAAGTTAAATTCGATCTGAAAGAAGACGAATATCCGGAGATCCAAAAGCAGATTCGAAATAGAGGCTGGAAAATCCTAGCTAATCCTGAGATGAAAGTGGGAAGAAACATGGTCCAGGAATTCTATGCAAATCTGTGGCTAACAGATAAGCAAAGAATGGAGGGAGCTGCCTTCCACAGCTTTCGGACTATGGTCAGAGGAAAGATTATTTACTTTCACCTGGACAAAATAAGAGAAGTGCTCAAACTTCCTCAACTGCAAGATGATCCAGAATCCTTTAATAGGAGAATGGCTAAAGATAAAAAGCTGGATCAAGTTCTAGAGGACATATGCCTCCCTAGAACCAAGTGGATAACCAACACAAAAGGTGTCCCAAACCAACTAAAGAGGGGAGATCTCAAACAAGTTGCTAAGGGCTGGCTAGATTTTATTGGGCATTCTATACTTCCCACAAGTAACTGTTCTGAAGTTACTATAAAAAGGGCAGTGATGATTCACTGTATTATGTTGGGAAGAGAGGTGGAGGTTCATCAATTAATTCCTTGTGAAATATACACAATTGCACAAAAGGAATTTACTGAGGCCAATGATGGTGTTTTTGCAGAAAAACGAATTTCCAACACACAAATCCAACCGGCAAGTATACCGGGTCGCACCAAGTAATAATAACTCACAAGAGTGAGGTCGATCCCACAGGGATTGATGGATCTAGCAACTTTAGTGGGTGATTACCAGGAAACTTAAATAACAAGAAAGTAAAATAGCTGAAACTTAAATTGCAAGAAAAGTAAATTGCATGAAAAGTAAAGGGGGGTTGGGTGCTGGAAATTAAAGAGAGTAATAGATCAAAACTCATAAACTCTTGCAGAATGCTTAACTTGCAAGAAAGTAAATTGGGATCATGAACAGAAATGTAAAATGAAGAACAAGTGCAGAAGAATTAAATTGCTTGAAAGTAAATTGAAAACCAATGGAACAGTAAAAACAGAAGAG
The DNA here is from genome assembly GCF_000817695.3 of Arachis duranensis. Taxonomy (NCBI): domain Eukaryota; kingdom Viridiplantae; phylum Streptophyta; class Magnoliopsida; order Fabales; family Fabaceae; genus Arachis; species Arachis duranensis. Next base: position 53,946,730 of record NC_029774.3, read on the forward strand.
CGGCCAAGAACTCAACTCAATTGCAAAATAAAATTGAAGATCTCAAGGAATT
>NC_029774.3:53947074-53948144 GCF_000817695.3 Arachis duranensis
ATTTGAGGAGAAATGGGTTTGGTTGGCTTTGATTCAATTTGGTGAGGAATTGAATTAAATTGAATTTTGGCCCATATGTTGCTCCCAGGAGGCTGCCCTGCCCTTGTGGAGGGCAGGGCAGAAAATGTGCGTGCGGCCGTTGGTGCCTTGGTGCGTGCGTGTTGGTGCTGCAGGATGCTGCCCTGCCCTTGTGGAGCGCAGGGCAGAGATTTTTGGTGCGCCAGAATGCTGCCCGTGCGTGCGTGTTGATGCTACCGAAGCTTCCTTGGTGCGCCAATCTGGTGCGCTGGCCGTGCACCACAAGATGCTGCCCTGCCCTTGCGGAGGGCAGGGCAATGTTCCCAAAGTTGAAGTTCCAAGTTCGAAACTTGGTGGATGCACACGCTACTCCTTTTCCTTGGTTTTCTTGGCACCAAAGTAAGGCCTAGTTTCTTGCTTCCTCATGGTGCCGTGTTTGATTCTTGTGGCAAGCAATTGGGGGAGCAATTTTCCTTGATTTTCCATGAAGAGCACGACATTGCCCTGCTCTCCAAGAGGGCAGGGTAGAAAATTGAGCGCTACTTTGCTTTGGAGTGAGGCTCCAGCTTCGAACCTTGGTGGAAGCACATTGGTTTATTTTCGCTTATTTTTTGCCCTTAAAGATGCCTTTCGTTCATGCCTCAATTGTATGCCAAATATGAATTGCTATATATCGTTGGAAAGCTCTGAATGTCAGCTTTCCAACGCAACTGGAAGCACATCAATTGGACATCTGTAGCTCAAGTTATAGCCCTTTGAAGGAGGCATGGTCATGCTGTGAGCACCCAGATTTTACCTTAGCGAAAATTTGCTTCCAACCTCACTTTGTTTCATTATGATATTGCCCTGCCCTTGGCAAGAGCAGGGCAGTGTGCGCTGATTGCTTATTCACCTTTGATTTGGTCATGGGCCACGCTTTTAAAAGCGTGGCCTAAGGCTCCAAAGTGTGCTCCAACTTCAAAGTGTGTCCCAAAGCTCTTTTTTTCTCCTTTTTTGTGCTTCTTTGCTTCTTTTTCTTCTTATTTCCTACAAGATTTATAAAATTAAAAGAT
>NC_029774.3:53951809-53952228 GCF_000817695.3 Arachis duranensis
AATTAAATTGAATTTTGGCCCATATGTTGCTCCCAGGAGGCTGCCCTGCCCTTGTGGAGGGCAGGGCAGAAAATGTGCGTGTGGCCGTTGGTGCCTTGGTGCGTGCGTGTTGGTGCTGCAGGATGCTGCCCTGCCCTTGTGGAGGGCAGGGTAGAGATTTTTGGTGCGCCAGAATGCTGCCCGTGCGTGCGTGTTGATGCTGCCGAAGCTTCCTTGGTGCGCCAATCTGGTGCGCTGGCCGTGCACCACAAGATGCTGCCCTGCCCTTGCGGAGGGCAGGGCAATGTTCCCAAAGTTGAAGCCCCGTGTTCGAAACTCGAGCAATGCACACGCTACACTTTTCCTTGGTTTCTTGGCACCAAAGTAAGGCTTAGTTTCTTGTTTCCTCATGGTGCCGTGTTCGATTCTTGTGGCAAGCA
>NC_029774.3:53952342-53980894 GCF_000817695.3 Arachis duranensis
ATTGAGCGCTACTTTGCTTTGGAGTGAGGCTCCAGCTTCGAACCTTGGTGGAAGCACATTGGTTTATTTTTGCTTATTTTTAGCCCTTAAAGATGCCTTTCGTTCCTGCCTTAATTGTACGCCAAATATGGATTGCTATATATTAAGCGTGGCCTAAGGCTCCAAAGTGTGCTCCAACTTCAAAGTGTGTCCCAAAGCTCTTTTTTTCTCCTTTTTTTGTGCTTCTTTGCTTCTTTTTCTTCTTATTTCCTACAAGATTTATAAAATTAAAATATCAAGAAAATATATCATTTAAGTACAAAAGCATTCAATATTTAAGCACAAATCATCAATTTCTTGTATGAAAAAGCATAGAAAAATAGGTATATGATGACTTGTCATCAGCCAAATTGGCTTACCCAAGCTTGATCTATCTTTTATGTAAAGATGCAGGGGTACAGATGAGAGTGGATGAGTTCGTCCCAACTGAGCACTCAATCACTAAAAAGATAATAGATGGATCTCAAGCTCAAGACAACCCCACCAAGAGGAGGGCGCATGAGCTTCTCCCAGAAATCCCCAACTTGACTATTGCGCCCGCTTGGAAACATCTGTCACCAATCTGCAAGAAGCTATGGATCAACTCAAAGAAGAGCAGCAGAACCAGAACAGCATGCTATGCAAATTGATCAAGGAACAAGAGCTGCAAGGGCGTGAGCTACAGGAGCTGAAGCGCCAGAGGTTATCCCTAGAAGCGCCAGGTGTCCCACAGATTGAAGAAGCACCTATCTCCCAAGATCAAGGTTGTTGAGTCCTAACTCTGTGATAACTTCTGTCATTAGAGACCTATATTAAGAGTTGCATAAGCATTAGTATTAAGATTGCATGATTATTAGTATTATAATTGCATGAGCATTAGTATTATTTTTATCAATTTGGGTATAATTTAATTTTCTTATCATCATCAAACATGAATAAAATAGCAGTTTTTTTTAGAAGAGCAAGGGTGCAAATATTTCGAGTACAAAATAAGAAAATTCAAATTATTTATATGTGGTGGCATTACTTTAGCTCTCTGAATGAATGCTTGAACAGTGCATATTGTTTATAGTGAAGTTTATGAATGTTAAAATTGTTGGCTCTTGAAAGAATAATGAACAAAGAGAAATGTTATTGATAATCTGAAAAATCATAGAATTGATTCTTGAAGCAAGAAAAAGTAGTGAAAAAAAGGGACAAAGAAAAAGAAAAAGCAAGCAGAAAAAGCCAGTAACCCTTTAAACTAAAAGGCAAGGGTGAAATGGATCCAAGGCTTAGAGTATCAGTGGATAGGAGGGCCTAAGGAAATAAAATTCTGGCCTAAGCGGCTAAATCAAGTTGTCCCTAACCATGTACTTGTGGCATGAAGGTCCAAGTGACAAGCTTGAGCCTGAGTGGTTAAAGTCGTGATCCAAAGCATAAAGAGTGTGCTTAAGAACTCTGGACACCTCTAACTGGGGACTCTAGCAAAGCTGAGTCACAATCTGAAATGGTTCACTCAGTTATGTGTCTGTGGCATTTATGTATCCGGTAGTAATACTGGAAAACAAGATGCTTAGGGTCATAGCCAAGACTCATAAGTAGCTGTGTTCAAGAATCAACATACTTAACTAGGAGGATCAATAACACTATCTGAATTCTTAGTTCTTATGGATGCCAATCATTCTGAACTTCAAAGGATAAATTGAGATGCCAAAACTATTCAGAAGCAAAAAGCCCTAAGCCCCACTCATCTAATTTGAATTTGAGCTTCATTAAAGACTTTGAGATGTTATTGCACCATAGCCTTCTTCTTTTTATCCTATTTTATTTGTCTAGTTGCTTGGGGACAAGCAACAGTTTAAGTTTGGTGTTGTGATGAGCGGATAAATTATACGCTCTTTGGTAGTATTTTCACATAGTTTTTAGCATGTTTTACTCACTTTTTATTATATTTTTATTAGTTTTTATGCAAAAAATCACATTTTTGGACTTTACTATGAGTTTTTGTGTTTTTCTGTGATTTCAGGTATTTTCTGGCTGAAATTGAGGGACCTGAGCAAAAATCCGATTCAGAGGCTGAGAAAGGACTGAAGATGCTGTTGGATTCTGACCTCCCTGCCCTCGAAGTGGACTTTTTGGAACTACAGAAGCCCAATCGGTGTGCTCTTAATTGCGTTGGAAAGTAGATATCTTGAGCTTTCCAGCAATGTATAATAGTTTATATTTTTCTCGAGATTTGATGGCCCAAATTGGCGTCAAAACGCCCACCAAAGACCCTTTTCTGGCGTAAAATGCCATAACTGGCACCAAAGCTGGAGTTAAACGCCCAAACTGGCACCAAAACTGGCGTCTAGACTCCAAGAACATCCTGTGCACGTGAAAGCTAGGAAGCTCAGCCCAAACACACACCAAGTGGGCCCTGGAAGTAGATTTTTGCACTATCTGCACCTAGTTACTCATTCTCTGTAAACCTAGGTTAGTAGTTTAGTATAAAAACTACTTTTAGAGATTTACTTGGTAGCGAATGAAATTTTTGAAAAACCTTAGTGTATCTTTGACGACATGAGTCTCTAAACCCCATGGTTGGGGGTGAGCAGCTCTGCTGTGCCTCAATGACTTAATGCAATTACTATTGTTTCTATTCAATCATGCTTGTTTCTGTTCTAAGATATTCACTCGTATTTCACCATGGCGAATGTGATGATTCGTGACACTCATCATTCCCAAAATTATGAATACGTGCCTGACAATTATTTCCATTCTATTTTAGCTCAACGTAGTCATTGGCGACAGCTGGAGTGTGTATCTCTTGGACTCCTGACTCACGAGTTTGATTACCTCTCCTGACAACAGAGCATTCGAATCCATGAGACCAGAATCTTTGTGGTAGAAGAGGCTAGAACCAATTGGCGGAATTCCTGAGATCTGGAAGGCCTAAACCTTGTCTGTGGTATTCCGAGTAGGATCTAGGAAGGGATGACTGTGACGAGCTTCAAACTCGCGACTGTTGAGCGCAGTGACAGTGTGCAAAAAGATCAATGGATCTTATTCCAACACATGTGAGAACCGACAGATGATTAGCCATGTGGGAAACTATAGCTGACATGTTTTCACTGAGAGGACGGATGGTAGCCATCGACAACGGTGATCCACCAATATAAAGCTTGCCATAGAAGGAGCCATGCGTGTTTGAAGAAGAAGGCAGTAGGAAAGCAGAAACTCAGAGGGTAGAGCATCTCCAAAACCTCAACCTGTTCTCCATTATTACATAACAAGTATTATTTATTTCATGTTCTTTTACCTTTTACAAATAAAACTAAGAATTATTATTGATATCCTGACTAAGAGTTAAAAGATAACTGGTGTACAAAATTGTGATCTCAATGGCGCCAACAACTTGGTACGCACAATTGTAATATCATTCTTTTTCAAAACTTCGCACAACTAACCAGCAAGTGCACTGGGTCATCTAAGTAATAAACCTTACGTGAGTAAGGCTCGATCCCACGGAGATTGTCGGCTTGAAGCAAGCTATGGTCACCTTGTAAATCTCAGTCAGGCGGATTCAAATGGTTATGAAGTTTTGATAATTAAAAGATAAATAAAACATAAAATAAAGATAGAGATACTTATGTAATTCATTGGTGGGAATTTCAGATAAGTGAATAGAGATGCCTCATTCCTTCTGAATCTCTGCTTTCCTACTGCCTTCATCCAATCCTTCACGCTCCTTTCCATGGCAAGCTGTTTGTAGGGAGATCACCGTTGTCAATGGCTACCGTCCATCCTTTCAGTGAAAATGGTCCAGCTATGGGTTACGTAGGGCTAATCATCTGTCGGTTCTCGATCGTGTAGGAATAGGATTTACTATCCTTTTGCATCTGTCACCACGCCCTATAGTCACGAGTTTGAAGCTCGTCACAGTCATCCCATCCCAGATCCTACTTGGAATACCAGAGACAATGTTTAGACTTTCTGGATCTCAAGAATGCTACCAATTGATTCTAGCTTATACCACCAAGACTCTGATCACATGGAATTGAAGGCTCTATTGTCAGGAGAGGCAATCAAATGCATGGACCAGGAATCCAAGAGATACACATTCAAGCTTGTTTTCATGTAGAACGGATGTGGTTGTCAATCACGCGTTCATGAGTGAGAATGGTGATGAGTGTCACATAATCATCACATTCGTCATGTTCTTGTGTGTGAATGAATATCTTAGAATAAGAATAAGCATGAATTGAATAGAAAACAGTAGTACTTTGCATTAATACTCAAGGAACAGCAGAGCTCCACACCTTAATCTATGGTGTATAGAAACTCCACCGTTGAAAATACATAAGAACAAGGTCCAGGCATGGCCGAATGGTCAGCCTCCCTAAATGGCATATGAATTCGAAAATAGGGAAAAAGACTCCTAGTACAACAGTAAAAAGTTCTATTTATACTAAACTAGTTACTAGGGTTACATAAATGAGTAAATGATGCAGAAATCCACTTCCGGGCCCACTTAGTGTGTGCTTGGACTGAGCATTGAAGCTTTCACGTGTAGAGGTCTTCCTTGGAGTTAAACGCCAATTTGTAACTTATTTATGGCATTTAACTCTGCTTTGCAACTTGTTTCTGGCGTTTAACGCCAGAATAGGACAGAAAGCTGGCGTTAAACGCCAGTTTGCATCGTCTAAACTCGGGCAAAGTATGAACTATTATATATTTCTGGAAAGCCCTGGATGTCTACCTTCCAACGCAATTAAGAGCACACCATTTAGACTCCTGTAGCTCCAAAAATTCCACTTCAAGGGTAGAGAGGTCAGAATCCAATAGCATCTGCAGTCCTTCTTCAGCCTCTGAATCAGATTTTTGCTCAAGTCCCTCAATTTTAGCCAGAAAATACTTGAAATCACAAAAAAACACACAAATTCATAGTAAAGTCCAGAAATGTGAATTTTCTTTAAAAACTAATAAAAATATACTAAAAACTAACTAAATCATACTAAAAACTATGTAAAAATAATGCCAAAAAGCGTATAAATTATTCGCTCATCACAACACCAAACTTAAATTGTTGCTTGTCTCCAAGCAATTGAAAATCATATAGGATAAAAAGAATAGAATATACAATTAATCTCACAATATCAATGAAACTTAGTCCCAATTAGATGAGCGGGGTTAGTAGCTTTTTGCTTCTGAACAGTTTTGGCATCTCACTTTTTCCTTTGAAGTTCAGAATGATTGGCATATATAGGAATTCAGAATTTTAGATAGTGTTATTGATTTTCCTATTTAAGTATGTTGATTCTTGAACACAGCTACTTTATGAGTCTTGGCCGTAGCTCTAAGCACTTTGTTTTCCAGTATTACCACCGGATACATAAATGCCATAGACACATAACTGGGTGAACCTTTTCAGATTGTGACTCAGCTTTGCTAAAGTCCCCAATTAGAGGTGTCCAGAGTTCTTAAGCACACTCTTTTTGCTTTGGATCACGACTTTAACCACTCAGTCTCAAGCTTTTCACTTGGACCTTCATGACACAAGCACATGGTTAGGGACAGCTTGATTTAGCCGCTTAGGCCTGGATTTTATTTCCTTAGGCCCTCCTATCCATTAATGCTCAAAGCCTTGGATCCCTTTTACCCTTGCCTTTCGGTTTAAAGGGCTATTGGCTGTTTCTACTTGCTTTTTCTTTTTCTTTCTTTTTTTCACTTTTTTTTGCTACTTTTTTTCTTTTTCACTGCTTTTTCTTTCTTCAAGAATCAATTTCATGATTTTTCAGATTATCAATAACATTTCTCTTTGTTCATCATTCTTTCAAGAGCCAAAAATTTTAACATTCATAAACTTCACTATCAAAAATATGCACTGTTCAAGCATTCATTCAGAAAACAAAAAGTATTACCACCACATCAAAATAATTAAACTCATTTCAAGATAAAATTTGAAATCCAAGTACTTCTTGTTCTTTTGTAATTAAGCACATTTTTCATTTAAGAGAGGTGAAGGATTCATGGAATTATTCATAGCTTTAAGACATAGACACTTGACACTAATGATCATGTAATAAAGACACAAAACATAGCCAAACATAAAGCTCAAAACCGAAAATAGAAAAATAAATAGACAAGAAGATTAAGGAATGAGTCCACCTTAGTGAGGGTGGCGTCTTCCTCTTGAAGAACCAATGGTGCTTTTGAGCTCCTCTATGTCTCTTCATTGCCTTTGTTGCTCCACCCCTAGTGATTTTGATGCTCCTATCCTTAGTTTCTCCCAATAGTTGTGTGGAGGAAAACGTATCCCTTGAGACATCCCAGGGATTTCTTGATGAAGGAATTCCTCATGCTCTTGTTGAGGTCCATGAGTGCTCCATCCTTTTCTTAGTGATGGGCTTGTTCTCTTCAATGAGGATGTCTTCCTTTATGACAATTCTAGCTGAATTGCATAGGGATCACCTTTTTCTTGGCCATAACTTCATAGAAGTGGTCTTGATGGACCTTTGAGATGAATTTTTCCATCTCCCATGACTCGGAAGTGGAAGCAATTGACTTCCCTTTCCTCTTTCTAGAGGTTTCTCCGACCTTAGGTGCCATAAATGGTTATGGAAAAACAAAAAGCAACACTTAACGCTTTTACCACACCAAACTTAAAAGATTTTCTCGTCCTCGAGCAAAAGAAGAAAGAAAGAAGGGAAGAAGAAGAGAATGGAGGAGATAGAGGGAGAGAGAATGAGTTGAGGTTAGTGAGGATCCTGTGGGGTCTACAGATCCTAAGGGGTCAAGGACTTCTCATCCTTGCTCCATTTAGGCGTGCAAAAATACCCTTAATGTGCAATCCTGGTGTTTAACGCCAGACTACTGCTTGTTTCTCGCGTTAAACGCCAGCTTTTATTCCTTTCCTAGCGTTAAACGCCAGGATGCAACTTGTTTCTGGCGTTTAACGCCAGATTGTAGCCTGTTTCTGGTGTTTAATGCCAGTCTGGTGCTTGTTTCTGGCATTTAACGCCCAAAATGGTGCCAGACTGGGCGTTAAACGCCCATTCTGCTACCCTTACTGGCGTTTATACGCCAGTAAGTTGCTCCTTCAAGGTGTGCTATTTTTAATACTGTTTTTTATTATTCTTAGATTTTGTAGTTATTTTTATGACTCCACATGATCATCAACCTAAAAAAAGAAAATAACATAGATAAATAAAATTGGGTTACCTCCCAATAAGCACTTCTTTAATGTCAATAGCTTGACAGTGAGCTCTCATGGAGCCTCACAGATGTTCAGAGCATTGTGTGGGACCTCCCAACACCAAACTTAGACTTTAAATGTGGGGGTTTAACACCAAACTTAGAGTTTGGTTGTGGCCTCCCAACACCAAACTTAGAGTTTAACTGTAGGGGCTCTGGTTGACTCTACAGCGAGAGAAGCTTTTCTTGCTTCCTCTCCATGGTTACAGAGGGAGATTCTTAGGTTTTAAACACAAGGTAGTCCTCATTCAGTTCAAGGACTAGCTCTCCTCTGTCCACATCAATCACAACTTTTGCTGTGGCTAGGAAGGGTCTTCCAAGGATGATGGATTCATCCTCATCCTTCCCAGTGTCTAGGATTATGAAATCAGCAGGGATGTAAAGGCCTTTGACCTTTACTAGCACGTCCTCTACCTGTCCATAACCTTTTTCATGGATTTGTCTGCCATCTATAATGAGAATTGAGCAGCATGTACCTCAAAGATTCTCAGTTTCTCCATTACAGAGAGTGGCATTAAGTTTATGCCTGACCCTAGGTCACACAGAGCCTTCTCAAAGGTCATGGTGCCTATGGTACAGGGAATTAAGAATTTACTAGGATCCTGTTTCTTTTGAGGTAAAGTGTGCTGAACCTAGGTATTCAGTTCTTTAATGAGCAATGGAGGCTCATCCTCCCAAGTCTCATTACCAAATAGCTTGGCATTCAGCTTCATGATTGCTCCTAAGTACTGGGCAACTTGCCCTTCAACAAAGTCTTCATCTTTTTCAGAAGATGAATAGTCATCAGAGCTCATGAATGGTAAAAGGAGGTTCAATGGAATCTCTATGGTCTCTAGACGAGTCTCAGATTATTGAGGTTTCTCAATTGGGAAATTCTTTTTGTCCTGAGGACGTCCCAGGAGGTCTTCCTCACTAGGAATCCCTGCCTTTCCACTCTCTCCAGGTTCGGCCATGTTACTCACAGTTATGGCCTTGCACTCTCTTTTTGGATTCTCTTCTGTATTGTTTGGGAGAGTACTAGAAGGAGTTTCAGTGACTCTTTTACTCAGCTGGCCCATTTGTGCCTCCAAATTTCTAATGGATGACCTTATTTCATTCATGAAACTTAGAGTGGCCTTAGATAGATTAGAGACTATGTTTGCTAAGCTAGAGGGACTCTCCTCAGAATTCTCTGTTTGTTGCTGAGAGGATATTGAAAAAGGCTTGCTATTGCTAAACCTGTTTCTTCCACCATTATTAAAGCCTTGTTGAGGCTTTTATTGATCCTTCCATGAGAAATTTGGATGATTTCTCCAAGAGGGATTATAGGTGTTTCCATAGGCTTCACCCATGTAATTCACCTTTACCATTGCGGGGTTCTCAGGATCATAAGCTTCTTCTTCAGAAGAAGCTTCTTTAGTACTGTTGGATGCATTTTGCAATCCATTCAGACTCTGAGAAATCAAATTGACTTGTTGAGTCAACATTTTGTTCTGAGCCAATATGGCATTCAGAGCATCAATTTCAAGAACTCCCTTCCTTTGAGGCATCCCATTATTCACAGGATTCCTTTCAGAGGTGTACATGAACTGGTTATTTACAATCATATCAATGAGTTCCTGAGCTTCTGCAGGCATTTTCTTCAGGTGAATAGATCCACCTGTAGAATGGTCCAATGACATCTTAGACAATTCAGACAGACCATCATAGAATATATCCAGGATGGTCCATTCTAAAAGCATGTCAGAAGGATACTTTTTGGTCAGTTGTTTATATCTCTCCCAAGATTCATAGAGGGATTCACCTTCTTTCTGTCTGAAGGTTTGAACATCCACTCTAAGCTTACTCAGCTTTTGAGGAGGAAAGAACTTGGCTAAGAAAGCCGTGACCAGCTTATCCCAAGAGTTCAGGCTATCTTTAGGTTGAGAGTCCAACCATACTCTAGCTCTGTCTCTTATAGCAAAAGGAAAAAGCATAAGCCTGTAGACCTCGGGATCAACCCCATTGGTCTTAACAGTATCACAGATCTGCAAGAATTCAGTTAAGAACTGAAAAGGATCTTCTGATAGAAGTCCATAAAACTTGCAATTATGTTGCATCAAAGAAACTAATTGAGGCTTTAGCCCAAAATTATTTGCTCCAATGGCAGGGATTGAGATGCTTCTTCCATGTAAGTTGGAATTTGGTGCACTAAAGTCACCAAGCATCTTCCTTGCATTGTTGTTGGGTTTAGCCATGTCTCTTTATTTTTCGATATTCTCTGTAAGGTTTTCTCTTGATTGTTGTGCTTTAGCTTCTCTTAGCTTCTTCTTCAGAGTCCTTTCAGGTTCAAGATCTACTTCAACAAGAATGTTCTTGTCCTTGCTCCTGCTCATATGAAAAAGAAGAGAACAGAAAAGACGAAAAATTCTCTATGTCATAGTATAGAGATTCCTTTATGTGAGTAGAAGAAGAAAAGAATAGAAGAAGAAAAATTCAAACATAGAGCAGAGAAGAGAAGAGGGTTCGAATTATGAGTAAAAGAGAAGTGTTAGGAGATAAATAAATAAATAGAAGGAGATGAGAGAGAGAGAGAGAATTCGAATCTTAAAAGAAGAGAGAGGATGAGTATTTTTGTTTTTATTTTATTTATGATATTAGTTTCGAAAATTAGGAGAAGAAATAGAATAAAATTAAAATTTAAAATAATTAGTTAAATAAAAAGATTTTTGAAAAAGAGGAATTTTCGAAAATTAGAGAGAGAAAAGTAGTTAGGTGGTTTTGAAAAAGATAAGAAATAGTAAAACAAACAAAAAAGTCAATTAGTTGGTTGAAAAATATTTGAAAATCAATTTTGAAAAGATAAGAAGTTAGAAAAGATTTTGAAAAAGATATGATTTGAAAAAGATATGGTCAAAAAGATATGATTGAAAAGATATTTTGAAAAAGATTTGAAAAGGAAATTAAAAAGATTTGATTTTTAAAATTAAAATTGATTACTTGACTAAAAAGAAACTAAAAGATATGATTCTAGAATTTAAAGATTGAACTTTTCTTAACAAGAAAGTAACAAACTTCAAATTTTTTAATCAATCACATTAATTGTTAGTAAAGTTTTCAAAAATTACGAAATAAAATTAAGAAAAAGATTTTGAATATCAATTTTTTAAAATTTTCGAAAATAAAAAAAATAAAAAAGATTTGATTTTTGAAAAAATATTTCGAAAAGATAGGATTTTTGAAATTGAAATCTTGACTTGACTAACAAGAAACAACTTATTTTGAACATTACGTGAGTAATAAACCTTACGAAGTAAGGGTCAATCCCACGGAGATTGTCGGCTTGAAGCAAGCTATGGTCACCATATAAATCTCAGTCAGGCAGATTCAAATGGTTATGAAGTTTTGATAATTGAAAGATAAATAAAACATAAAATAAAGATAGAGATACTTATGTAATTCATTGGTGGAAATTTTAGATAAGTGTATGGAGATGCCTCATTCCTTTTGAATCTCTGCTTTCCTACTGCCTTCATCCAATCCTTCACGCTCCTTTCCATGGCAAGCTGTTTGTAGGGGGATCACCGTTGTCAATGGCTACCGTCCATCCTCTCAGTGAAAATGGTCCAGCTACAGGTTACGTAGGGCTAATCATCTGTCGGTTCTCGATCATGTAGGAATAGGATTTACTATCCTTTTGTGTCTATCACCACGCCCTACAGTTGCGAGTTTGAAGCTCGTCACAGTCATCCCATCCCAGATCCTACTCGGAATACCACAGACAAGGTTTAGACTTTTCGGATCTCAAGAATGCTGCCAATTGATTCTAGCTTATACCACGAAGACTCTGATCGCACGGAATTGAAGGCTCTGTTGTCAGGAGAGGCAATCAAACGCATGGACCAGGAATCCAAGAGATACACATTCAAGCTTGTTTTCATGTAGAACGGAAGTGGTTGTCAATCACGCGTTCATGAGTGAGAATGGTGATGAGTGTCACATAATCATCACATTCGTCACGTTCTTGTGTGCGAATGAATATCTTAGAATAAGAATAAGCATGAATTGAATAGAAAACTATAGTACTTTGCATTAATACTCGAGGAACAGCAAAGCTCCACACCTTAATCTATGGTTGTAGAAACTCTACCATTGAAAATACATAAGAACAAGGTCCAGGCATGGCCGAATGGCCAGCCTCCCTAAATGGCATATAAATCTGAAAATAGGGAAAAAGACCCCTAGTACAATAGTAAAAAGTTCTATTTATACTAAACTAGTTACTAGGGTTACAGAAATGAGTAAATGATGCAGAAATCCACTTCCGGGCCCACTTGTTGTGTGCTTGGTCTGAGCATTGAAGCTTTCACGTGTAGAGGTCTTCCTTGGAGTTAAACGCCAGTTTGTAACTTATTTTTGACGTTTAACTCTGCTTTGCAACTTGTTTCTGGCGTTTAATGCCAGAATATGGCAGAAAGCTGGCATTAAACGCCTGTTTGTGTCGTCTAAACTCGGGCAAAGTATGAACTATTATTATATATTGATGGAAATCCCTGGATGTCTACTTTACAATGCAATTGAGAGCGCACCATTTGGACTTCTGTAGCTCCAAATATTCAATTTCGAGTGCAGGAAGGTCAGAATCCAACAGCATCTGTAGTCCTTCTTCAGCCTCTGAATCAGATTTTTGCTCAGGTCCCTCAATTTTAGCCAGAAAATACCTGAAATCATAGAAAAACACACAAACTCATAGTAAGATCCAGAAATGTGAATTTTCTTTAAAAACTAATAAAAATATACTAAAAATTAACTAAATCATACTAAAAACTATGTAAAAACAATGCCAAAAAGCATATAAATTATCTACTCATCAATAACCATAGCTTGCTTCAAGCTGACAATCTCCGTGGGATCAACCCTTACTCACGTAAGGTATTACTTGGATGACCCAGTGTACTTGCTGGTTAGTGGCACCTGAGTTGTGAGAAGTGTAAATCACAATTCCGTGCACCAGCGTTCAATGCCCATTCCTCAAAATTGGACACCAAGCTCAGCCCAAGTACTCAATCAAAGGGGTCCCAAGGATGGACTTTCGCACCTCTAGTCTAGTCTATCATATTTTTTGTACTTCTTAGTTATTAGATTAGTATTTAAAGGAGAAGATCACCCATATTTAGGATCTTCTGCCTCATCTTTACCTTTTCACGTTTTACTTTCTGTACAGCAAGAGCATCTAAACCTCCTAAGTTACGGTTAGGAGCTCTGCTGATTCTCATGGATTAATAATATTACTGTTCTATTTCAATACACGTTTGATTCCATTCTCTTGTGCATTTTCGTTCTTCATCTCATGAATTGAGGGTGACCGGTGACAATCATCCTTGTTATACATGGGTTCCGTGTGAGTCTTGCCCGAATAGCATTGAACCACAAGTTAGAGAATGCACTGTGGATTCCAAGAGCGTGCCTAGGTGACTTTGGATATGTGATATATAATCCTGTTGACCGTGGGTTACTGAGGTTTCTGTGGCGTTAAGGCTAGAGTATGAGAAGCAACGTTTCTTGATCTGGAAGATCTGACCTTGTCTGTGGCGTTTTGAGTAGGATCGCGAAGGGGAGTGGATTGCTTAGGTTTTCACCTTCGACTATAGTAGGATGCCATGAGTTAACTTGATGAGAATGCTACATGAGTTGCTCGGATATGGTGGACTGCTATGGTTTGGAAGAGACTAACTTGATGAAGATGCTACATGAGTTAGTCAATTACGGCTGCCATTGAATGAATTGTTCGTTGTTGAAGTAGACAGTAAGAAAAGTTAATCTGGAAAGAATACGCATCTCTGAAGCCTTAACTAATTATCCATCATTGCTTTTACACAAATATGGTATTTTGTTCTTTATTATTTCGTTTATTCTTCTTAACAAACAACCATCTTGACTAAGATTTACAAGATAGGCATTGCTTGCTCAATCTGACAATCTCCGTGGGATTTGACCCTCACTCACCTGAGGTATTACTTGGATGACCCGGTGCACTTGCCGGTTCAGTTGTGTGGAGTTCAATTTTGCGCACCAACCACCAATCCATTCTCAACCTAATTCAACATTTTTCGTTAATTCTACTAAACATTTCATATAATCATACATTCCAACCTATCCTATACTCATCTAGCCTAAGTTTTCACAAGACTTTATATATTAAATACGAGAAATCAAAACCATACCTTGGCCAATTCTTCCCTAAGCTCAAAACCACCAAAATTCAATATTCAAAGGCTCCAATTCATACCCAATGATTCGAGCC
The DNA here is from genome assembly GCF_000817695.3 of Arachis duranensis. Taxonomy (NCBI): domain Eukaryota; kingdom Viridiplantae; phylum Streptophyta; class Magnoliopsida; order Fabales; family Fabaceae; genus Arachis; species Arachis duranensis. The sequence goes on from NC_029774.3 coordinate 53,965,841, forward strand.
ACCAAAGGTTTGTTCCAAGAGCTCCAATTTGACAAATTCAACTCTAATTCAACATAAATTCAACTAGTTCATATAATTCAATAGTTTGGCACAAGAGTACACTTAATTGGATAATCCATGAGGGTTTAGAGTTTTCATACCTTACCCATTGATGATTGGGCAAATCCAACAATTATCCAATGTTAGATTACACCTAAACCACTACAATCATCAAAATCACTCAATACACATACAAAAATGCGAACAGAAAGGGGAACAGAAACTGGGCACAAATTACAAAGTTTCCTACCACTTTGTTTGGATAGAATTGAAGAGGACTCTGAGACGAACGCGTGGCCACAAACGGCTCGTCAATCGGAGTTTCGATTGAAAGTTAAAAGATTTAAAATTGGAAGAGAAATGGAGGTTAAAGTTTCATATTTTCTTTCTCTTCTCAGCGTGGTTTTTGTGGATGAATGGAGAAGAAGGTTGAGCTATCTCATTTATATGGTGGGCTTTGGACCCAGTTTGAGTTCAGTTTGGCCTGTTCGGCTCAATCCTGAGCCAAATTCTTTAAAATAAATGTCAAAATTCTTATTTTAATTAGTTTTATCTCTTAAAAAAAAATAGTTTAAAGTTTTGTAATTTTTTAGATTATGTTGTTGTTGCTTAATAGTAAGTAAATTAATGGTTAGTTGATTAGAAAATATGATTTTGTTATTATTGTAGCGGTAGTAATAATATTAGTACTAGTATTAGTATTAGGGTTAGTGATAGGCAGTAAATTATTAGTACATATTTTTAGTAATTTTAGTTTTATTTAAAATAATTTTTCTCAAAAACAGTATTATTTATGAGTTTGATAGTTGATTATTATTAATGTTTGGTATTTTTTAAGAAATTTTTTTATTTTACATAAAACATTAGTTTTAATTATTATTAATTTATATTTATAGTGATGTTAGTTTCGGTTGAAACATTTAATAATTAAATCTGAATTATTATTAAAAAAGCAGAATTAAAAAAGAATTATTTAATAATTCTCAGAAATTTTTTTATTTTACATAAAATATTAGTTTCAATGATTATTAATTTATATTTTAGTTTTGATTGAAATATTTAATAATGAAATCTGAATTATTATAAAAAACAGAATTAAAAAAACAAAATTATTTAATAAATATTTAGAAATTTTTTTTATTGTACGTAAAACAGTAGTTTTAATTATTATTAATTTATATTCTTAGTGATGTTAGTTTTGCTTGAAATATTTGATAATTAAATGTGAATTGTTATTAAAAAAATTAAAAAAAAGAATTATTTAATAATTTTTAGAAATTTTTTTATTTTACATAAAACATTAGTTTCAATGATTATTAATTTATATTTTTAGTGATGTTAGTTCTAGTTGAAATATTTAATAATTAAATCTAAATTATTATTTAAAAAAAGAATTAATTATGGTGATGCTAATTTTAATATTATTAATTTTTAGGATATATTAATTATGATTTTATTTGGAATTTTTTAAATTAAAAAAAAAAACAGAATTATTAACATTAATGCTTAGGATAGATATATTTATAATAAAATATCGTTCATTTTAAATATTTAATTAAAAAATAAAGTTTTATGGTTTATTATTTGTTAATTAAGTTTAGTTTAGTTTTATTATTAAATATTTGTTGTTAAATAACATTTTAAAGATTGGTTAAAAATAGTATAATTTTTAATTGTCATGTTAGAAGTGTTATTAGTTTTAAATATATGATTTTAAATATTGACTATAAAATATTAATTATTATTATTTCTTGTATTATAATTATCATTAAATATTCGTATTTTTTTATTGTAGAGTTTAAAAAAGATGAAGATGAAAAAAGTAACATCACACGTGCTGAGGATCATATTGTAGAATATATTCGACATCTTGTATATGTAAGTAATTTTTGTGTTTACTGTAGTAATTATCAATTATTAGAATTTGTAGTAATTTAGTAAGTATTGAATATAATAGTAGTTATAGACTGGTTATAGTTCTTCATTGTTAATTATTATTTTTGTTTTCAAAGTTCAAGAAATATGCACACAAGACACTTACATCAAATAGACTCATATGATATTAGGGTAGAAGAACAACTAAGAAAGAATGGGTAATATCATATATCTCAAATTTGGAGGATTATGTCTCATAGTCCGACTATAGACGCATTGGCTGAAAGGTGGCGTTCTGAGATGCACACATTTTCTCTTCCACACGTCGAGTGCACGATCACTTTGGAGGACATTGCCATGATTTTCGGACTCTGAATTCATGGTTTGCTGGTGACCGGATCAACTGATCACAGCATAAGAGGGTTAGAGAATGAGTGCATGAACATAGAGGAAGTAAAATCAAGCAAACATGGTTCCACACCCTAAAACAGTGCCAAAGTTTGACTGATCGAGTAGGTAAGGAAATTTATGTGAAATGTCACATAATGGGTCTATTTGGTACGATATTATTTAGTGACAAATCTGGAATCAGTATGCACTAGAAGTATTTGCCGTTGTTTCGTGAGTTTTCTCAGATTCATAAGTTTAGTTGGGGTTCTGCTTGCCTTGCACACATATATCAATCCTTATGTCGGGTATCGAGGTATGATTGCAAGGACATGGATGGTCCTTTGGCATTGCTCCTTGTGTGGGCTTGGATACAGATGCCTTCAATAAAGCTTCTGTCGGTGGATACCAACTTTCAACTCACTCATAGGTAAAAATAACTAAGTTGTGGATTTATTTATTTTTGTTGCAGTAATTACTGTCTAATATGAACATGATATGCCAGGTGGAATGATTATCAACCCACCACCGAGCAATATAAAAATTGGACAACATCTAACGTCAAGAGAATGTTGGATGATATTTCTCCGGACGGGATATATGTTTTGTCACTTAAAAATTTTCTTATGTGGACTATACCTTTGAGATTTGATGTTTTTATAGTTTGTATGGAATGCGCACAACCCCAACCAGATTGCGCTTGATCTTATTCCACTTAAGATCCACAATGGTGCAGATTTTTGGAGAGCAACTGTGTCATTAATATGCCTTGAGGTTGTGGAGTGACATCCGACTGACAGGGTTAGAAGACAGTTTGGATCAAGATCCCTCAGTCGAATATATGAAACTTGGAGCATCCCATAGCATAGTATTGACGGGTCCAAAAAAACAAGAACTAGGGTGTAGATACGCAAAATGGATCTCACAATGGTTAAACAATTTTGCGTGCGTCCTGACAGGTGAACATGTCGACAACTGTGAACCATCTAACCAATACACAAACTAGTATATTGGTAAATTCGGTGATCACCTACAACTCTCCGAGCATGTCGAGCAAGAGCAACTACAGCAGTAAGAGCAACCATCTCAACAAGGACAACCACCTCAGAAACAACAACCACTTCGGCAAGAATAACAACCATATCCACAGCCACATGCATACCCACCATATTCATACCTACCATATCCACCGCTATATTCATACCCATTATAATGTCCATACCCACCATACTCATAGAAAATATGCACAACCTTCCACCTAACCTGTTATACCATCATACTCACATCCATACCAACCATACACACAAGAATATGCACAACTTTTCACCCAACCTTCTATACAATTGTATGGTCAGCCCTCTACTATGTGTGAGGAATACATATTGACATAAGCACCGCAAGGATTATTGTTACAATTACTAGGCATAGTGGCATAGTATAAGGATCAATATAGACACATTATTAATTGGGTTCAGGGTCTTGAGTCATCCTAGTGGGTGAGTGATTTATTCTCTACCCAGGACCCTCTACTGGTGCCAGTGCCTCAAGTTGTTCTCGAAAGATTATCTTTGGATGCGAGGCATCAACCGTGGTTCTATTTGAGCACTCTAGGCTGAGAACTTTTGTTGATTCAGTTAGGAGTGTCCATATAGGGATTGGATGTCCCAAAATCCCAACAAGAATTCCTATTCCTGAGGATGATGAGGAAGAGAATGAAGATGCGGTTATTGAGACTCATGTAAGTGAGGATGAGGTTGATTAGCCTGGTTTAGGTAAGGGTGTAGCTGATGAGTTTTGTAAAGGTGACGATGTGGTTGATGAGTCTAGTCCAAGTGATGATATGGTTGAAAAGGATGGTTCATATATTTGATTGGTATTGTTGTATGTTGAATATGATTGTATTTATGATTGATTAGTTGTCGTATTTATATTGTTGTGAATTGATAATGACTATATTTTATTATTTTTCGTTATAGTATAGGTGCTCACGATAAGGGTTATGACCTTAGGGTTGACCTAGCCGGCAAGAGTCGATCTAGATGTAGCTCGTCATTGATCAAGAAGAGGGTCAAAAAAGGATGTTCTCAAGTGGCGCAAACCGTGAAGAAAAGTATCTTTAAATGAATTGTTAACAAATTGAGTTATTGAACTTGTACAATGTAATTTTCTATGCATTATTTTATTTTCTAGATGATGATGTACTAGTCTAAACTTCATGCGCAATGTTGATCATTAGGAATTAATTTTAGCAAAGTAACCATAACATGAATCAACACATCTAAAAAAGACAAATTACAACTGAATATAATAAAATGCTAGAAAAAATTGAGGTCACAAACTCTCCTAATATATAAACTACGAATTTGGAGCCGATCCACTAGCACTTGCATCACCACGGTGTGGGTATCTGCTTCGGCTATGACCCTCACCTCCACAAGACCTACAACATCTAGGATCTCGTAAATAACGAATATCCATCTCATTCAAGAGGCAAGTTTTCTTAGGATGACCTTTGGTCACTCGCTTGAGATTGGGATTGGGTACTAGTCTTGGTCCTTGATGCATAGGCCATATTGTTGGGTTTTCTATTGGCCTGAATCGGGTTCTGTACACCTTTCGAAAATTTCCAATCTAGACACTGGTTTGCACAGTAGGCAAAGACATGGTGACAAGGAATTAGATTTACCTAAAACTCACCATAATCACAATGTCGAAGATGCAACTTTACTGCAAACTCCAAACCACTAGGCATCTCACGCACTTTAAAGACCTCATTCTGCCTATCAAATAAGTTAACTTGGATATTTTTGGCTGCGCGCTTATTTGATAGAATTTTGTTAGTTGGATATTCAGAGAATAGTTGACCTGCACCTATACGAGCCTTAGGCTTAGGTCTCTTCCTTTTGAACAACGCATTTAGCCTGTAAAAGGTTACCTTAACAAAGACTATTATGAGAAGATTACATGCACCTATCAAAATTCCATTAATGCACTTCACTAAGTTGGTGGTCATATATCTCCAGCGATGTCCACCATCATATGCCAAGGCATACTGCTGTTGAAGGATATTGTCCAGCCATTACTTGTAAGTCTCCCCACGCTCATATAATCTCTGATAACGCATATCTCTAGAATAGTCTATGTTAACAATTAGCTTCTGCATATACAGCACCTTGAACCTCCTCAGGAAAGTGCAAGCTATGTGTTTGATGCAAAATATGTGAATACCTCTCGAATATTGCCATGCTCCATTACTACGACCTACAACTGAGATAATTGACTCATGTCGATCAGAGATAATGGCAACATCATCTCGATTAACCACATGTGTTTGCAAATGGCTAAGAAAAAAGTGTCAGACATTGGTAGTCTCACCCTCGACTAGGGAAAATGCAAGAGGCATGAGATTCTCGTTGTCATCTTGTGATACTGCATCTAAAAGAGCTCCTTTATACTTTCTATATAAATGTGTGCCATCAACTTAGACCAGCGGCTTGCAACTTCTAAATGCTATAATACACGTAGAATGCCCATAAGACTCGCGTCAAAATCCGAAGATCCTCAACTAACTCATCCCCTCAGTAGCATATGCAGTTTCGTACTCAACAGTTGATGATGAGTTTTTTGCAACCACTGCTTCAAACCATGTGAGCAAAGCTTCATAAGAAGCTTTCCACCCACCAAATAATTTCTCAACTGCCTTTTACTTGGCCAACCATACTTTTTGATAACTTATCATGTAGTTGAACTTTGATTTCACTTTAGCAATGACAGATTTTACCTTTATGGATGGGTCAGCTTCAATTAATGGTTTTATCGCTTATACAATTGTATCAGAGTCCAGTTTAGTATGATCTTGAGAGATGGTACATCTGGTGCACATGTGACTACCATTATACCTCCTTATCACCCAACAATATTGTTTTTTTATAAGACTAACTCTTATAAATCAATCATAGCTTGTTCTGTATTATAAGCATTTAGCATAGAATGTCGTTGGTTCTGATTCATACAGCCTGTAATTGACTCCTCTTCAGATGGTATACTCTTTAGCTGACACAATATTAACCTCTCTAAAGTTAAACCCCATTTCAACGATGAATTCACTTTTAGCGACAACAGCGGGACTGCACCAATAATAAAACAAAATAAATCTAAATAGGGTAAACCACCAAAATGCACTCAAATAGTTTTGTCACTAACAAAACTACACTCAAATTTTGTTATTGACAAAAATATCCTCAAATTAATTAAAAACTAAGTAAATAGTCATTTTTTACCATAAAAGATTCGAACGTTGGCAAAAATGACCACGGAAGAGCTAAATGAACTTTATACCCATGAAAAATTAATTATGTTCGACAAAAATATCCAATCGTTAACGTTTTTGTTAATTCCATTTAAAAAAACACATTAAATTCCAAAATTAGCCCTACCCTCAATCATCTTCACAACCTTCAATCTCCTCTTATGTCTCCTTCTTCGTTTCTTCTTCTTCCATTTATAGAAACAAAATGAAAAACAAAAGAACTCTAAGCCCCATTCCTGGTCGCTACGTAGATGCACCTCCCCTCACACTAAAGTTAAAGATGAACAGAATCCACTTCTATTTCAGCAAGTTCTTTTCTTAAGCCTCCAAAATACTCCCTTTCATCAGTTTCAGAAGTATCTCATTTAGAATTGAGCATTCAAAACAACAAGAAGCCATTTCCTGTAGAAGTTTCTAGAACCATCAGGGAGCTTGCCACTATGGGAATCCTCTGTGCTTTGACCAAAGAGGGTCATGAGAGTTCTTCTCTCCCTTTGGGCATTGGCACTAGGTTCGCCATTGACCCTCACTTTTTCCTTATCTCCTCAAACTCCTTCTTCCCTCTATGTTCAGGTGCCATTGCTAATGCTAAAACTTCTCTACTTCCTTCTCAGGTTTTAAATTATGCTCCTTATAACCAATTAAGTTGTAATTAATATGAATGATTCCAAAAAATAAAAGAAAAAAAAAGAGGGAGGTGGACAGATTTAGAAAGGAGGCAAATTTGGGCTTAAAGTTGTTTTGTTTTTTATTTTGTTTCTATAATGAAAAAAAGATGAGTAAGAAGAAGAAATAAAGAAGCTAAGGAGGCATACCAGTTAAAGATGATTGGTAATATGGTTAATTTTGAAATTTAATGTGTTTTTTGAAATAGAATTAAAAAATTAACAATTAGATACTTTTGTCAAACATAATTTATCTTTCATGGGTATTGATGAGCGAATATATTATACGCTTTTTGGCATTATTTTCATAAAGTTTTTGTTATGTTTTGTTTAAGTTTTATTATGTTTTCATAGGTTTTAGTGCAAAATTCATATTTTTAGATTCTACTTTGAGTTTGTGTGTTTTATGGTGATTTCAGATATTTTCTGGCTGAGATTGAGGAGCTTGAGCAAAAGTCTGATTCAGAAGCAGAGAAAGGAATGCAGATGTTGTCAGGATTTGACCTCCGTGCACTCGAAGGAGCTTTTCTAGAGCTATAGAAGTCCAAATGGCGCGCTCTCAATGGCTATGGAAAGCTAACATTCAGGGCTTTCAAGAAATATATAATAGTCTATACTTTGTTTCAAAAATGAAGGCCCAAAACTGGCGTTCAACACCAGCCACCAGCCCCATAACTGGTGTCCAGCGCCCACAGGGGAGCAACTGGAGTTCAACGCCTAAAAGGGGGTCCCTAGCCAGCGTTCAACACCCCTAAAGGACATTAGCATGTGGAAAACACTTAAACTCAGCCCAAACACTCACTAAGTGGGCCCCAAAAGTGGATTTTTGCACTATCAACTTAGTTTATCTTATTTCTATAATCCTTAGTTATTAGATTAGTATATATAGACAAGAGTTCACCATTGTTGAGGACTTTTGAACTCTTGGCCACTTTTACTTTTTCCATTGTATTTTTCTGTCAGTATGAGTCACTAACCTCTTAATGTTAAGGTTAAGAGCTCTGCTGAGTTTCATGGATCAATAATATCACTGTTTTCATTCAATATGTCTAATTATATTCTCTTATGCAACCTCGTTCTTCATCTTACGAATTGAGGGTGACCCGTGACAATCACCCTTGTTCTACATGGGTTCCGTTTGATTCCTGACCTGGATAGCGTTGAACTAATGCTAGAGATTACATTGCGGAAGATCTGCCTTCTCTATGGCACCTTGAGTAGGATCATGAAGGGGAGTGAATTGCTTAGAGCTTCATCTTCTGCTACAGTGAAAAATCTATAGGTGGTTTGATGAGAGGACATAAGTCATCTCAACATGGTGGATTACTGCAGTGGAGGAGGTTAACTTGATGAGAGGACATGAGTTAATCACTTACGGCTGCCATTGAAGGAATCAGAAGGTTATTGAAGAAGACAGTAAGAAAAGTTAAACTGGAAAGACAAAGCATCTTTGAAACCTCAACCGTTTTCATACCATTGAATTATCATCTATCTAGTAACTTTTATTTATTTATTTTGTTTTATGCTTTTTTCTGTGACAAACTATAATTTATATCCGCCTAACTAAGATCTGCAAGGTATCCACTGCTTGCTTAAACCAACAATTCTAGTGGGATCAACCCTCACACACCTGAGGTATTACTTAAACGACTGATAAACTCTAATTTTGTGGTTTATCTTGTGTTGAATTTAGGAGATTTTATCAACTTATCTCACATTTATTCACTAAAATAGCATGGTTTTGTAAACTCTCCCTAATTTGTACTTAAGAGTGAAAATATACTTTTTAAGCCTTAAAATTGTTAAATTTAATTCACTTTAATTCCATTTGATGCCTTTATATGTTTGTTTGAGTGATTTAAGGTTTTGAAAGCAAGAATGGCTTGAAAGAAATTGGAAGAAAAGCATGCAAAGTGGGAGAACTCATGAAGAAATGAAGAAATTATTAAGTTGTCAATCCTGACCTTTTCGTACTAAATCGATCATAATGTAAGCTACAGAGGTTCAAATGAGACGGTTTTAGTTGCGTTGGAAAGCTAACATCCGGGGCTTCTTTGTTGCCTTTCATTTAGGTGACGCATATGCGTCTCCCATGCATGCGCGTCACAGGATCAGCGTGACTCATTTAAAGGAAACACGTGACCAGCGATTTTTGAAGCATTTTAGGTCCAATCCAACCCATTTCTAATGCTATTGAACCAAGGATTGAAGGGGGAATGAACCAATTAGTCATAGTAGAGTTTTCATCATGTTTTAAGTTAGAATTCTAGAGAGAGAAGCTTTTTCTTCTCTCTAGAATTTAGGGTAGTTTAGGTCAAATTTTCTTAGATCCAATTTTTAATTCTAGTTTTTAGTTCAACTATCTTTATATTTTGTTGTTTTATTGTCTTAAACTTCTTAGTTTTTCTTGTTAGTTTCTTTATGTTGCTATTTTTACTTTCATGAACCCTTGTTGGATTTTTATTTTCTTTCAATGCAATTTTATGTTTGCATGTCTTTTTATGTTTATCTTAACTGCAATTGTTGGTTTCTTGTTTGTGTTAGTTATGGGTTTTGTTAATTCTTGTATTTTGTGATGTTTACTTTTATTGCACTTTAAGTGTTTGATAAAATATTTTCACTAGTTATAGAGTAGTTCTACACTCTTAGCCTAGGCTAAGGGAATTGGGTGACCTTGAATCTCATTGAATTAGTGATTTGAGAACCCTTAGTGGTCAATTTGATACCCATTAATACTAGCCTACTACTAAGTGTGTGTTTGGATTGTGGTTTGTCAAACTGAAGTTTGAATAAAAGTGATTTTATAGAATTGATTTTGGGTAGAAGTAAGTTTGTGTCAACATGATTTATGTTTGGCAACTTTATACTAAAATTAATTTTGATAAAATAAATATTATTTGGATAATATTAGTTAAAATCACTTTTAGATAGATAATTATTAAAAAGGACATGACAGTAAATTATAATGTTATTTTTTTATATATGTTTACTTTTTTATATTTTTTTCTTATACGTTTTAATATAGTATATTTTTAGTATTTTTAATATTTTTTTAGTACGCTAGAATTTATTATTATTTATGATTAATTTTTTGTTTAATTTATTTTACTTAATGAAATCAATAAATTATATTATAAAATAATAATAATAAATATAATGCACAAAAATTATCATTATAAAAATATATAATGTCAAATAAAAAATCAATAAAAAATATAAATAATAAATAATAGAAAAAAGAGTTCATATAAAAAAAATAATAAAAATTCTATAAATCATATAATAATATAATAATATGTATAAAGGATAAAGTTGGTAATAGAAAAATAAATGTTAAATATCAATGGCTAAAAGCCAGTTAGTACAACGCAGAAATTAGAAATTGTTATTTCTTGTAAATGGGGTTTTGTGATCAAAATCACTTCTGCATTTATATAAAGAAAAATTTGCCAAACCAAAAATAGAAGCTTTCAAGAAATTGTAACGTGCTTTTTCTCTTCTAATGTGGTTGCCAAACACGCCCTAAGTCAATTAGTAGCTAGGTTGGAATTTATGGGTTGATGTTGATCAAGCCTATTTGACTTACTTCAAGCATATAAGTAGACTTGATAGGTTGGTCCCTCATAATTATCAATGTATGGTTATTAGACAAGGATGATGATCTCAATTTCCATACCTTAGTCAAGAGTTCTTTCTCTTTCCTTTATTAGTTAATTATCATTTACTTTCTTGTCATTTAATTTTCTTGTCAGTTGTCAAATCAAACCCCATTGTTCCTTCATAGCCAATAATTAAGCACTTCATTGCAATTCCTTATGAGACGATTCGAGACTTAAATACTCTCGGTTATTTTATTGGGATTTGTACTTGTGACAAACAAATTAAAACTTTGATGGAAAATTATTAGTTGGTTTGGGACTATGCTTACAACAAAGTTCTTTTTCTATTGATGAAATTATAGACCAACGATAATTCTCACATCAACGATCCAGTATACTTGCCGGTCTATCTGTGCAAATTCTGCGGAGCCAATTTTGTGCACCAGGTATAAAGTTCATTTATTTCTTCCAAGGTCAATTTTATAAGCGTCTGAATCTTTCATGGTAAAAAAATGACTATTTACTCTTAAAAACACGACAAAAAAGCTCAACATTAAATATGTATTCCCAAAAAATACTTTAGAGATTGAATTTTGATGCAATTTTTTGGAAGCATAATTATTAAAAAAATATATTTTATCCTTAAAATTTGGTAATTTTTTGCCAGGTCTATATTTTTTGTGATTTTTTTCAACAATTAATAATACTTTTAAAAAATAAAATAAAAATATAGAGATCACATTTTTATTCTATTTTTGTGTGTATTTTTTAAATAATTATCTACATATTTTTATAAAATTTTGGATCAAATGCATAAGTGGTTTATTAAATACAAAAGTCGTTTGCCACTTATAAAAAAATAATACACTTTTTGAGCATTTTTGTTGCGTTTTTTAATTATTTGAGAGTATTTTTGTCGATAATAAAATTTGGGTATATTTTTATCAACAACAAAATTATTCAAGTATATTTTTAATAATTTATCCATCTAAATACTATGCAATTAATAATAATAATAATAACGATATTAATAATAACAATAATAAGTGAGACTTGTATTCTAGTTTGATGATAAGTCGAAAATATTTCTTATATACTAGTTTTATCAGTCACATGTATTATTTGAAATGGAACGAAACCACCAAATATTAGCACAGGCTGCCTGAACAAAATATTTGTCACATTTTTTAATACTTAATGATTTACACTTTGAAAAAGTAAACTCTTTTAAATCTTTCATATGTTATTGAAAGAAAAACAACAATAACACATGAATTCTCATATAAAAAACTCATACTCTTATGTATATGAGACAAAATTTGACCATTAAGATATATTTTTAAATTAACATAACCTTTCAGTTTATACACTCATCATCCTCATTCACAAATATACAAAACACTCTCAAAATGAAGAATAACGTTCTTACAATGAACAATAACTCTACACTTCAGCATAACACAATATTTCTTTTATAATTAGTTTTATATTTTTTTATTCCTACATACACAAAATATCACTGTCGTTTTTAGTTTTTTCTACAACACCTCAATGACATCTTGATCGAATTATATTTTAAAATATAAAATGTTACTGTTGTTTTCAATTTTTTTAATTAAAAAATTAAAAACACTCAAAACATTATTAACGTTTAATTTTTTATTTTTAAATTTTTAAAAAAATTTACCACATAAAAACGGCATTGCAGTTTTGTGAACAAAAAGAATTTATTTATTTTTTAATGATAACATTGGCGCTATTTTTTATTTAAATAATTTAAAAAATATTTTTATGCATAAATATAGGTGATGTTTTGTGTCTTCCAAAAAATAAAATATATCCCATAACAATGTAAAATTTACATGAAGTAAAATATTGAGGCACATCTTGTTACAATATCAAAAAAAATTAGTCGAACTTGTTCGCGCAAAATATTTGAAAGACTAAATTGTTACTTTAGACTTATTATTATACAAAAAAAACAAATGAGTAGCCAGAGCCAAAAAGAATGAACTCGGCCTTCCGAGCTATCACTGCGCTGCGTAAAAGGGTACGGTACATTCACCTCGCCTGCCTGGCGAGGGATGACTCATGAAAATGCTCCTCAGTACCAGGAATCAGCTGGGAATCTATGAAGTTTCCGGCATCAAAATTCCTCTCCATGACAGTAAGAACCCCCTCAGGACTGGACGACATCTTTCTTTTCCTCTTGAGGCTAGGAACCTCTTCTACCTCGTCGTCGACATCCGGGTTAGACGTTGAACCCCCGGTGCCGATCACCTCACGGAAGGGAGAAACACGAACCGCCTTGTCACCTTGAGCCGAGGTGCCGGTCTCGCCGACCTCGACCCCTTGTTCCGAAGCGGCCTTGTCCTCTGGGGGAACGGCAGATTTCTCAGCAGCAGACTTCTCATTACCTCCCTCGTCGTCACTTGCACACAGGAAGGTTTGAAACAAGTTAGGGAGACCCGTTATCTCGGCAGACATTCCCACTGAAAAGAAAAAGAAGTTGGTTAGTGACAATAAGATATTAAGGAAAGCAAGAAGCTAACACAAGACAAGCAAAGGCTTCTCACAATATAATTGCGACCGGCCTCCCGATCACCCATGAGGAGGTGAGGATTCACATGATTCCTCCCAAAGATTGCCATCAACACGTCGGCAATCTTTCTATCCACCGCCGACATGCCCTTATAGGTTACTTTAACGAAGGCATTGGACCCTGCCCCGAAGCTCCAATAGGTCGGGATAAGGCGTGCCCCCTCCAACGACAACCAAAAGGGATGACGACCTTTGACAGGGCGGACCTTGAAATATTTATCCTTAAATCCGTGATAGGAGTCCTCAAATAAACCAAAAATCCTCCGACCTTGGGCAGACCGGAAGGACATGAACCCCTTTTTATGTTTCCCCTCCTTCGAAGGGTTTGTAAGATTGAAAAAGAAAAGAAAGACATCTACAGACACCGGCAGCTCAAGGTATTCACAAACCATCTCGAAACAGCGAATCGAAGCCCAGCTGTTCGGATGCAACTGCGACGGCGCAACGGAAACCCGACCTAGAAGCGCCATCTGAAAGGCGGAGAATGGAATACGAACCCCGACTTGGGTAAACATGGATTTATAGAACCAAATCCAATCGGCGACCCGAGGATGGTTGAAATTAAGCTCATACAAGCGCTCATGAGGAGCCGGGACGAAGACGTCATAATTGGCTTCCTCATCGGTCCCTCCGCACAAGTACTCGTGTAACACCCTAATATTCAAATCCTTATGCTCGAGTTATAAGTCAATGATATTACGGTGGTACGACTCTCAGGTGGATTTTTAATATATAAATATAGGTAATTTCGAAAGGAGTATTAATCGAGAAGCCTGAAAGGAGTAGAAATAAAATCGCGAAGACGTATCACTCACGTTTCGACAACGAAAAGTTAAACCGCGAAGCCGAAAGCGATATACGGACAAGGCATAAAGGAGATTAAGAGATAGATAACACATAGATATATATAACGTAAGTAAATAGCCACTAGTCGCGACCCGCGAAGTTTAGGCCGGCTAGGGTACAATATGAAAGTAGTTGACAACAGTGCATCCTAATCTCTCCCAAAGGAAACATAAGAGACTATATACGCAAGTTCCAAAAGAGTTCCATACATAATATAATCTTTTCAAAACAAAGATGGAGAGATTCTAAGCAAAACACAAAGAAGAGAAAATAAATATCTTCGCCGTCTCTCAGACGAACCACAGTTCACTTCTGAGCACTTGGACCTGTATCTGAAAAACAAGAGATATATACGGAATGAGAACCCCGGGCCCATGGGTTCCCAGTACGGTAAAAGTGCCAAATAAATACAATGCACTGCAATAAAAACTCACTAAGCATCCTAAACTCCTTTTCACCAAGTATCCAGCCTAGATTCTCACTAATCCATAAATAGGCATCTGTTGTAAGGGGATACTAAATCTAGTTCATGTTACACATGTTTCCCAACTCGCTGATTCTTTCACAAATCAGACTTAGAATCATAAGCAAAACCATTACCAGTTGTTCTGCCTCAGCAACTTTATATCAATACATCATACCCTCGCCTGGAACTAGTGAAATCACATCACTACGTCCACCCAGGGGGCTCAAATGATCTCATTCAAAAATCATCATCATCATACAATCGCAT
>NC_029774.3:53983609-53993892 GCF_000817695.3 Arachis duranensis
TCATAACTAATATTTATATATGTTGGGTCTTGGGCCCACTTAGGCCCAGTTCACTTATTTTTGTCCGTTGGCCCAATTTTGGGCCAAAACCTTTAAGATTAGCGCTTCAAACCGCACTTTAAATATTTCTACCTCCCCTAATCATAATTCCTCATTTCTTAATATTATTTACTCATAATCAAATTTCTCAGCTGCAGTACCAGACAGGTCTCAGCCGGTACTGCCGGTCAAAATTCCACTGCGCGCTTTTACACAGGAAACTATGTCTTCCGACTCAGAAAAACTCACTGAATCCAAATATCATATTTAAATCATCAAATTCCAATTGCAAAATCTTCCAACCCTATTCGCTCCTACTTAACTTATTATTTAATCAATTTCGGTTAGACCGGGTATTAGAACTCGGCTTGACGGAACTCGGTGAGCTCTTCCTCGCCCATTTGGTTAGGAGAATCCCTTACGTCGGAAACGACCCAGGCGTAGGGATCATACGCCGCGGGAGAAGGGGAAGCCCGGGAGGTCGTGCGAGCCATACCTACATGGGGGGACCATCCAGTCAGTCTAAAAGGTCGGGTGCTCGGGGCGAATACAGATACTAACCCCACTACTCCCCAACTAAGACCAAACGCAGTTAAAAATGTAAAAACCCCAAACAAAGCCTATCCTGGAATGGTACTCCTCCCCTAACACGCCTAACCAACTTCGAGAGACCACATCACAATAAAAATCAAGCAGGACAACAGAAATGATAAACAAGCACAAACAATAAGCATGTAAGAACAAAGCAGAAAAGAGAAAGATCCAAGAACTACCTGAATTAGTCGAAAAAAGCTAAAAAAGATGAAGGGAGGATGCACAAGGGCACTGCAATAGCACTTTGAAACTTTTTGAAGAAGGGAACAGGAAAATAGGAAGAATGGGAGAATGCAGAAATACAAGAGATAAAGAAACAAAACCAACTGTTTAAAACTGCCTCCCAGAAAGCGCGAAAAACCTGGGGACAAAATAGTCTTTGCAAACAGGGTTTTCCCCTCTTTTATGAGCATTCAATGCCTGGCGCGAAAGATGAGGCGACGGAACGGTTGTTGGGCAACCAAGAGACGCGCGCATAGGGGCACGTCCCTCCCACGAGCGACCGACCTGACGAGGGGCATGAACATTACACGCCATTGATAGCTCCCACGACTACCACTGGCGCGTGGGGGCACTGTTACGGCCTGGCCCAGGCCACTTGCGGGCCAACCCGACCCAAAGATGACCCGACCCGAACGGTCGGGCACATGCGGTTCACTGCGCGACCCGGACACGCGTCCCTGGCAGCTCCCCACTACAGCTGGGAGGAAGCTTCGAGGAAGGTGGGCCTGTCCTTGAAGGGCCCACCTCTGACACGGTATAAATGGGGAAGGACCTGCCCTTCCCCCAAGGTACGTCACTTTGTCCACCTATCATATTCCCCACCTGCACACTAGTTGACTAGAGCGTCGGAGTGTCTTTGCAGGTGGCATCCCCTCTTTCCTTCCACAACGAGAGCTCGGCTACCCGGCTGATCTAAACCTGGCACGACCGCGATTGAAGCGTTATTCCCCCTCAAATAACCACCTGATCTGTCCGGCAACCGACCACCGAACATTTTGCATCCAAAATTGATTGTTACATGTACGAGGCTTCGGGTTATTTTTAAAGATAAATGGTCAAATTCGTCTTTAAAATATTATTCATTCTTTAAATTGATCTCTAAAAAATTTTTTAATCAAATTTTTCTTCAAAACATTTAAATTAATCGTATTAGTCTTTTGATCATTTTTTTATTATATTGACGATGCCAAAATTTATTAATATGACATGTAATTTGATACTACAACACATCCATAAGAATTTTAATTGACTATTAGTATAATAAGTTTATGAAATTAGATCAAATCGAAACATAATTGAAGAGAGAACTTGAGATATTGGAATCTCTCAATTTGAAATTGATTTGATCTAATTTCATAAATTTATAATGTTAGCTGCCAATTTGTGTTGTCATTTAACGTGTCACATTAACAAATTTTAACGTCATTAGTAACGAAAGTGACGAAAGGTCTAAAATAACTAACTTAAAATTTTTGAAAGATGACTTTAATTAAAAAAATCTTTTGAAAATTAATTTAAAAATGAGTGATTTTCGAGAACTAATTTGACCATTTACTCTATTTTCAAAGGCTCATGCCCATAGTACAGGGAAAAAATAGCCCAATGATTTGAATAACAAACATAAATCTGGTTAAAAGGACCTAACTTCTCTTTTTGTTTTTTTTTTTGGTTTTTTTTTGGGATAAATCATAAAATATACTTGAAGAATTTTATAGTTGATAAAAATATACTCGAATTTTGTTATCAACAAAAATACTTCAAATAATTTTAAAATGTGATAAAAATATCCAATATGTATTCTCAAAAAATGTTTTAAAAATTGAATTTTGATATAGTTTCTTGCAAGCATGATTAGAAAAATAAAATATTTTTATCCTTAAAATTTAGTGACTTTTCACTGAGTATTTTCTTTTTTTTTTGTTAATAATCAATAATATTTTTAAAAATTAAAAAAAATAGAAATCAAATTTTTATCCGATTATTTTTGCATATTTTTTAAATAGTTATCTAAATATTTCTATAAAATTTTAAATCATGTGATTTGTCAAATACAAAAGTTATTTGCCACTTACAAAAAATTTTTTTTGGATATTTTTATTGCATTTTTAAATTATTTGAGAGTATTTTTATCGATAACAAAATTTGAGTATATTTTTGTCAATGAAAAAATTATTCAGCTGAATTTATGATAATTTACCCTTTTTTTACATTTAGATAATATTAATATTGTTCATACCCTATTCCAATATTATAGCCCAGACCCAAGTAAGTCAAAAAGCTCTAATCCAAAGGTCGGCTTATCACCCACCCGACCTCTCCAAAGAGGTCATGTGCAACATAAGCTCCTCCCCAAGAAAGTCGGGTTCAACATGAACTAGAAGATAACACTTATTCAAATAGGTAATTGTCCCCTAAAATCTCTCATCTACTTCTAGAAGAGATATCTCAACAATCCACCTTCAGAAGTGGAACTACTCCAACGGTGATTATTGGATCATCACCTATAAATACACTAACCCACTTAGGTAAAGCTAAGTTCTAATACTCTCACGTACGCATCGTAGTGTCTTTACAAGTACCACCCCCATATTCTCTCACGTACGCAACTCGGATTGCGGCTCCCAAACGCTAAGCAAAGCGGAGATCATCTCCTTCTAACGTTTGGGCCAATCTTTCAAGTCCAATCCATCCCTTTCAGGTTACCTAGGTAACAAATATGTAGTCTTATTTTATATATATATATTGTGGATAAAATTTTTCAATTTTTTATTTTAATAAATACATAATAAATAAATTAATAATTTAAATTTTGTATCCTTTATTTAATACACATATTAGTTAAACTTTTTTTTTAAGTAAAATAGCAAATCAGTCCTAAGAATTTTTAAACTCTCTTACCTAACCAAATAAAATTACAATCCAGCCTCTTAACTTTACCCGACCAAAAATACCATGGAAAGTAAATAAATAAGAAAAAGCATGTTTATTCTTTCCGATTTTAAGGATTAATCAGTCTCACATTGTTTATGATAAGGACCATGTCATTATTTCATTTGAATCAGTCAGAAACTATATCCCTTTCGCTTTTTTTTTTTTCCTTCCTGAGTGTGCTATTATTTGGAATGTATTATAAACACGAGACATTCTAAATCAATACTAGTTTAGCTATTACGTTTTGAAGTTAAAAAGATAAAAGCAACTATGTACAAAGTCCATGAAGGGAAAATGTGAACCAAATAAGTGGAGAGGACAATGCTTAGAATTGAAATGATAGGGTAGACCCCAAATTTAAAGATTTCAAAACATCCAATAATACATAATAATAATAAAAATAAAAATAAAACACTTTTTTAAGCTTTTCTTATAATACCAAAACCTAATCAAATACAATATCAAAATAATTGAAATATATATATCAACTCCACAAGACTCCAGAAGAGAAAAAGCCGATTTCACCATATATGAAGTTCCTCAATCTTCACTTGACTTGATTTTACTCGACAGCAAGGGGCACAGACTCAGCCTGAGGTAACAAGAACAAAATAATATCTTATTAGCTAAACATCAAAAATAAAAAATGAACACATAAATGACGGAAGCCATTGAACAATGTTACAAGAGAGTTATGCATACCAGCATGCGGTATTTGAGGGCATAGAACATCTCAAGGTAACGCTTGCTCTCGCGGCGGTCAAGGTTGGTCACATGCTTCCAGAAGCCGTAGACTCCAGTGAGAGTCAGCAGGCGGTCGGAGTAAATTTGCCACGTATACCTGTGAACAAGGCAATGCAAAAGAAGAGGAAAATTCAGCTTAGATGGTCTACTATAGTTCCAAGTGAAATTTCAAGTAGTAAAATGGTGTGATGATTAATAATGATCCTTAAAACCATTGATTTGGTGTCAAAGTTTATACACCAAATTTCAACCATTAATCTTGTGTTGACTAGCTCATTACTTTGATACTAAAGACCAATGATGAAAAGACAGCCCAGTCCACAAACATTCCATGTTGATGTATGATATGGAAAATGACCAATCCAAAAAAGTGTATATACGCAGCCTAGCTTGATGAAAATTTAGTGCAATTCTTTTAAATTAAAAAAAAAGATTGCTTACTTCTCATGAATACGCTTGAGACCACCCTGAGAGATCTTGTCCCAGTGAGATGGATCAGCCTTGCTCTTCTCGAAGAAATCAACAAGAATCTCAGCTGCGCGATCACCATGGTAAGGATCAATATGGTAGCCCGATTTTCCATTGACAATGATCTCAGCAGGACCACCATTGCAAGTTGCAAATGTTGGCAATCCACAAGTCATGGCCTCAACAACTGTCAGACCGAACGCTTCGTAGATCGCAGGCTGCACGAAGGCACCTTTGGTGTCACAGATCACACGGTAAAGCTCTCCATTCCTCACTCTGTTCATTTGTGAGGAGATCCACCTGAATTGGCCGTTTAGCTTGTAAGTCTCAATGAGGCCATACATCTTCTTCATCTCAGCTTTCTCTTCCAAGTCCTTGGACTCCTTCCGCCTGTCTCCAGCGACCACGACAAGGTTCACAAGCTCCCTAAGGCGGGCGTTCTTGCCGTACCACTCAACAAGTCCTGTGATGTTCTTCACACGGTCCAACCTCGCCATGGTGAAGATAATTGGCTTGGTACGATCCTTCAGTACACATCTGTTTCGATGGCATCACATTAGCAAAATTAAAGAAGCATAACTAAGGAAGACAATAAAAGAATGGAAACTAACATGTGCTCCTCGTTCTCTACATTGCTATACAGTAGCTCTTCAATCTCCGGGTGGAAGGATGTCAACCTGCGCTCGGTTTCGGTGTATGGGAAGTAAATGCTCATGTCGGCACCGGGAGAGACAATGTTAAACTTTGGATCGAAGACATCAATGCCGTGGACAACACGGTAGAGTCCAGGAAGGGTGAAGTGAGTGTGGCTCTCATATTGTCCAACAGTGTCCTTGCTGTAGAGTTACATAGAAATAACAAAGAATTAATTCAGTTGAGCAATGAGATGAACAAACAGAGAATATAAACTATAAAGGGATGTATATCTGAGGTATCTATCTCACCTTCCAGCAATTTCTTGGAAGGTACTGGTGATGATGAAATCTGTGTGGTTCATGGCAAAAAGATCAGCTGTGAATTGGCATGAGAAGTGATATTTGTCATCAAATTTCTTCCAGTAAATGTCAGATTCTGGATATTTGGTCTTCTCAAGTGCATGAGCAATGGTACACTAAAACAGGGGTTAAAAAGAATGGGAGAAAAGATTTAGGCCTTTGGGTAAAGAAAGTGTAAAGGAATGAACAAGGTGCTGAACTTCAATGCTACTAACCTGAGTTACACCCAATTTGTGTGCTAACAGAGAGGCAACAATGTTTCCATCACTGTAGTTTCCAACAATCAGATCTGGCTTGCCTTTCAACTCTTTGGCAAGTTCATGAGCAGCATCCTAGTTAAAAAGAAAAATTGTATCAAATCTGAATGTTAATTCAATTTGAAAACCATCCAGATGTTCTAATTATGTGCCAATTGTGATGAATAAACTAAAAAAAATCACCTCAGTGTAAGTTTCTAGGTAGGGCCAGACTTCGAATCTTGAGATCCATTTGCGAACAATTCCTTTCTCTGTTCTAAAGGGAACTCGAAGAATGTGGCAATGTTCAGTGCCGAATACCTTCTCAAGACGTTGGCCGCAAGTAGTTCCAACGGCATCAGGGAGAAGCCGGGTGAGCTGCATTTTAAAAGCAATCACAGGCTCGAGTTAGTGAAAATCGATTCACTATACATAAGTCAGCTAAATATTTACATCTGGAATAGGGAGATACAATGAGAATGCGAGGTGTGATGTCCAAGCCTTGTTTCTTGATGCGGTTGAGCATCTCATTCTCCAATGCACGAACTTGATCCAAGATGTAAACAACCTGATCATAGAATCAAGAACAGTTTATGCCAATTAACATTATTGAAGAGTAAAATGTTAACACGAAAATAGAATTACAAATTTTATCATGTGATCTGGAGTTCTCAACTAACCTGGCCACCAGTATCAGGGTATCCCAAGACATTGTCTTGAGCAAAGTAACCATGGGGAGAAAGGATCACCACATTGAAGACCATAGGGATCCTTCCAAGGAATGTCTCCAGGGTACAAGGGTCAGGTGCCTCGAGGAGATCCAGGAGAAGCTGGATCATCTCGAGGACACGCTCGGCGGTGTCACCCCACCCTCTCTCCAAACCAATCTCCTGGAATTTGTGCTCGAATACTGAGTAGGGTGTTTCGGGAGCAAGTGTAACCAGATAGTCCTCTGCCTTTCTCAGAACATGTTGAAGAGAATTCAGGTTTTGAATCCTGTCATTCAACATCATAGTCTGCAAACAACCAACACTTTATTGGTAAATCCAATAATATACCTACAAAACCAGTAATGCCTCATAACTAGTAAATTTGCACTTCAAATTCAGTTATTAGACAAGCCTCTTATGTCAATTACTGTTAATTGTTACTTAAAACAAAATGTCTTTTATTCATTTTTCTCATGAACAATAAGGCCAAGGTATATGCCTCTACCATCTGTGACTGGTTCCAGAGGTAGTTACAGATCACTGCCCCCACCTAAGTGATCATCACTTCAGCAAAGGGAATCAAACTCGTCTTTTAGGATACAAGGTCATTGCTTTACCAACTGTGCCAATCATCTTTTATTGTTCGAAAATTTGTGAATTTACTGCCAGAAGTGCACAGAGCATACCTTTCCATTGTAACTATGAAGCCTTAGGAACTCCAGCAATGGCTGCATGCTCTCCTTGCCATGGAAAAGCTTAGCGGAAAGGTGGCGGTTAAGGAACTCAACGCCATTCCCAATTGACTTGTTAAGTGTTGGGCGGGGGAAAGATGCGTTAAAAGGCTCAAAGTCCAACTCAAGCACAAAGTTGCCGTTGGAACTACATCAACACAAACCAAAAAAAAAAATTGTGGACTTGTCTTAACACAACAAACGGAAGAGAACACTAAGCATTTGAAACTCAAAAACCTTACTAGTTTATTACCTGCCATCAACAAGCTCTTCCTTGAACTTGAGGTACTCAGCAGGACGTAACTCATCAACAACGAGCGCGTGCACATTCACGCGCAGGTACTCCCAAACACCAGGCCTTAGACGAACTGCCAAAGCAACAAATGGTGGCAGCACTATAGCTTCCTGCAAGACACAACAAACAGAAACAACCAAATGAAATGACACAAATTTCAACAAACCCCACCAAACAAACTTTAATATAAAGCAAAATCTAAAATGAAACCAAGAGGAAAATGTGGCAGAACTTTTACATGCAACCACTAATTTCTACTTTATTTCTTGTCAGCTGCTACTCCAATAGCAGAATCAGCTGAATTGTAGTCCCCACACGTACATACAGTTTTTTTCAGGCTTAAATTCAATAAACGTGGTAGTACACTACAAATATCATTGTTCCCAAATAAATAAATAAAAGAATTACCTGAGTAGATCTCAGAACTTCTCCAAAGGCACCATCATATAGCTTCTGCCTCTTCTCTTCAGGGATTTCTTCAAACTCAGCAATGACCTGGTGGTGCTGCAGGATTCCCTTGCCCTTAGCCTCGATCCTTTTTAACACCAAAAAAATAGTGTTACTTACGTTCACATCCTTGTACATTAAAATATCAAATTCATAAGAACAAATAAATAAAGACTAAACATCAAATTGGTGCCGATTAATTTCACGGATTAAATACTTTAGTTCTCTAACAAATTTAACTTTATTATTCAAAAATTTTTCAAAAATTACTCTTGTCACTGTTTTGCAATAATGTTTTTTTTTAAATCTAATTATTTAATAATAAAATTTATGAGTAATTTATTTATTTTACAGACAAATTAAAAATTTTATTAAAAGTGATGGAAAAAACAATTTATCTAATCAAAATAATTCTCCGAAAATTTTAAAGTAATAAAAATGTGTTAAAAACTAAATATACAATCTAAGTTGGATACTAGATATTTACTCGTAAATAAATAAACAAAATAAGAATTAAAAAAATAGCTATCTACCTAGCAAGAAGGGCCAAAATCTCATTCCTCTGTCCAGCGAGAGTCTCATCGAGCCTCTCTTTGAGAGAGTGAGAGCGAGTCAAAGCCATGGCCCCAAACGAAAAACTTCAACGAACTGCAACATAGAAAAAAAGCAGCATGAAAAGAAACTGATCAGACTTTTTTCTCCAATTTTTTTTTTAAAGGATAAGGAGGGTCACCAAAAGTCAAAACCAAAAAACAAATATTGAAAATTTGTAAAGAAAATTCCAGAAACACTAGATTGGATTTCAAGACCGGCCAACCTTCACCAACCACCATTTCCCAAATAAAATATATTAAAACAAAAAATACTAAATAATAAATGCAGGTCCTGTAAGATCTCTGTACAATAGGGAATAAAGTCAAGATGCGGTTTCATTTTTCCACCATTACCATCATTTTCTTTCTTTTAAATAATATTTCATTAATTAGATTACTAAAAGAAAGAAAACAAACAAATAAGCAAAAAGAAATCCATCTTAATTGATTATTGCAAGCTCAAGCCTCCGAAATGAGTAAACCCCGTCATGGATCAGAAAATGGCGTTTTTTTTATTTGATCTTGTTTTAACACAGAAAAGTTCCTCATTTGGAATGTGAAACACTGGAACTTTCTTTAGCATCAAAATTTGAGCAAAAAGACAACCACACAGAACCTAATCTGAGGAACAAAGTAGGGGAGTTTCACTTTCTAAGTACAGTGAACCAAGTCTCTAAGCTCTCTCTCACATGGAAAAAAAAAACAGATAACTATATCTATATCTATAGAACAAGGATCGTGTCAGAGAAAGTCTGATCCAGTGGTTAGTGGTAATTACAGCACAATGATGAGTTTGCTGAAAGAGCTAGATCTTTCAGAATAATAAGCTAAGAACATAAAGGAAAGAAGAAAGAAAAAAAGAGAAAGAAAGAAAGAAAGAATACCAATGGAGAAAAGAGAATGAACGTAAAAAAGGAAGGGGTGAAGGAGAAGAACGGAATGAATGAATGGAAAGAGAGGTGGTGGATGCGTTAATTTATAGACAAGGAGCGCCAAAGGGGAATACCGGAGACACTTTACAGGAGAAGAAAAATACATGCAACAAACTTTACTCTCTCTCTCTCTCTCTCTCTTTCTGGGTAATTTTGTAAATGCACAATGTCAAAATTTACGTTCTTCACGAAGCCCGCAGTATCATATTCCATTTAATTTATGTACTGTATTATCATAGAAAAAAAGTTATAGTATTTTAGTTATATTGCTTAAATAAATATTAAATATATTAGTTAAAAAAAAGAGAAAGTATATATTGCCAACAATAAAGGATCCAACAAAATTTACTAGTGCCGATAAAACATAAATATATAACATAAAGTATATTTTTATTTTTAATATTATAATTTTTTTAAAACTATTTTTACATCTAATTTGATTTAATTTTATCTTGACATTTTTAATTTATATTAAAATTATCCTTGAACGTTAATTTTATCTAAAATTTTATGGACAAAATTAAAATATTTAGAGACATAGAATAGCTTTAATACAAATAAATAA
>NC_029774.3:53994079-54006895 GCF_000817695.3 Arachis duranensis
ATAGTATATAATTTAAAATTTTATTCTTTTAAGTTTTATATTTTAAAAAAATTACGTAACCTTTTTATTGTTAATATAAGCAAATGTTAATACTTATAATTTAATAGCAAAATAAGTTTAATAAAATAATTTTATTTAATTTGAAATTAATTTAACACAATAATTTTATGTATAAATAAAATCAAATCTAATAAAATAACTTTTATACTAATTTAATGTAATGAGATCAAAAATAAAAATTTAATGAGAACAAATAAATATTATTATTATATAGTATCAAAATTTCTGCATAAAGATCTTCTTAAATTAGTCGACAGAAAAGGAAAAAAGACATAACCCTACATGGTTTTTTCTCATTTTTTGAGCGGATCGGATAACATGCATTTTCTTGTCTACCACGTCTGTTCGTTTCTATCCGGGCTGTATATGTGGGCACATCATACCTTCTAGATTATCATAATATATGGAATGTAATTGTTCTCTTTATACTTTCTCATTCTTTATACGTTTATTTGCGTATTGATTTTTAGATAAGGATTTATTATTATTTATTATTATTTTTATGACAGGATTCTATTTCTATATATTACGAAGGAGTTTTAATGTATATTTTCTCTTACTCCTTCAATTTATTATTAAAGAAAAAAATGATGAAACAATAATTACTACATGTTGTTATAATTATTATTATTATGGATAATATTAATTAGAGAGACAAAAAAATAGTTTAAATTTAATATCATTAATTATTGTAGTAATTAATAAATATTAATAAAATAAATTTTAATTATTTTTTATTAATTTTTTATTACCAAATATTTTCGTATTAATTAGATAAGGGCATAATTTTTTTTTTCATTTTTTGCATAGAATCCTTTCCTAATAAGGCATTGGTATCTAAAAGCCTATATTTATATGCACGGAAAAAGAAATAAAGATTATAGATCTTCGCCAAATGCACATAAACGTTACCTATTTTCAACATATTATTTTGTATAGCAAATAAATTCAAGATAATTTTCTTGATGCGTAAGACAATATCCATCAAAATGAAGAATAAATAAGATTATGAAGACATTAAAAATACGAATCAAAACTTGCCCAAATTACCCTGAATATTCCATGGCGATACCATGAAGAGATTTATCTGATGCATACTTTTCTCCCAATGAATGTATACATGCATGAACTGATGCACAACATGAGAGTTTCTCGTCTATGCTTGTTGCCAAAAAACTTATCAATTAAAACAACAACTCACCATCTTTTAAATTATTACTATTTAAAAAGTTTTACAATTACATTCATGAAAAAATGTGACTTTTTCATATAAAATATAAATTTAATTTCTATAAACTAATATTATAGAAGAGTTTCGTATAAATATCTAGTGATAAATTTAAAAAATTTTGACAGCAAAACAAAATATATAAAATATAATAATAATTTTTCAATTTAATTATTCTATTACTTGTTAAAATTTATTAATTTTTTAGTTAAATTCTTATAATTTAAGAGTTTATAATTGAATCATTATATTAGATAAAAAAATTAATTAGATTCTTATTATGTAGTTGTTATTTTTCAAAAAATACATACTAATCCTAAAATATTTTACTTTTAAAATATTTTATAATTTATCTTAGTCAAATACAAAAATTTAAAAAAAAAATAAAAAGGAGTTAATTGAATATTTTTTTCTAATATAAGAACTCAATATAATTACAAACTTTTTAAGGTACAAGGACCTAAATAAAATTGATGAAGTTATAAAAAGTAATAAAATAATTAAATCTAATTTTTATATTTATATTTTGCTATTGTAAAATATAATCATTATCATTATATCATTATATTATTTTACAACGGATTACATTCTGAAGCCAAAAATATTGACGTGGCGCATTTTGATGTCAGTATTAGTAGCAAAATGGGTTGAACCCATTGGACTAACTCGCTAAAAAAGGCGGATCGAATTAGGATTTGGAACTTGTCAAATTAAAAAAATCTGCCAAACCCGCATCGCCAAATTGGCGGGTTTTGGCGGGGCGGGGCGGGAGGGGCGGTCCGCCAGGCTGAAGATTTTTATTTTTCTTTTTTTCTTCAAATAAAAGAGTGATTACTATTATAAAATTAATTATTATAGAATTTTTAAACACTTTTCTGTTTTTGTTTTTATTCTTATTTTAGTTATTAACTTTATTTATTTTATTTTACAATTTTGTATATTTGTTCAAATTATGTGACTTATTTTTTAAAATAAAAATTATTTTATTGACAAATATTATTGTGAACAATTTTATTGAAGTTAAAAATAAAAAAATAAGTAAAACAAATTATATTATAATTTGATTATTGTTTATTTGTATCATACATCTTTCTTCTTAAGTTATTTTAAAAAAATATCTCTTTTATATTTATATAAAAATTAGCATTTAATGAATATTATACTAATTTCCAATCATTATAATATACTTATGAATCATACATAATTAGTATTTATATGATATTTATATTAGCGCCAAATATGCTGACGTGGCACATACTGGTGTCAATATACATACCTCTCTCTTCTCAAGTTATTATAAGAAAGCATATTTTTTATAAGAACTCTATTAAGGAGACAACGAGAAATCTTAACAATGTGTACAATAAATTTTAAATTTGGACCAATACAAGAAAATAAAACCAAACAGTTATTTCAAAAAATTAACCATTCCAACCCTAATTTACGAATAGAATTTATCCAATTACCCTTTTTTCTCGCAACCGTCTGCTACCCCATCCTCATCAATCATCCCACATCTCCGGCGTTAGAAGCTACCTCACCGGCCATCAAACAACCATCCATGTAGTTATTAAAATAATCATCCAACTACCTAGTGAAATGATCATCTAGAATTTGTTAATCGTATATACTTAAACTAAATTAAACAAAATAATCATCCAATTAAGAATTAAAATAACCATCTACATACCTAGTGAATTGAACATCTAGCATCTAAATTAGGTAGAAGGTTAAGCAGAGGCATGAGGAAGTTGTTATCGTTAGTGTTAGCAGTTACAGTTTGTTGTTGGAGGAAGGGGAAGGGGTTTATGGTAATTGGAGGATGCTGGGGTATGGTTTTGAAGGAAGAGAGAGGAGCATTCATGGAAATTCCAATGTCAGTGTTGTCTTCTCCAAGTAAGGTTCCGTCTAAGAAAGAGGAAGAGACTATATCGTGCTCCCGCGAGCACCGCCACGCCACCAGCTTCATGCCAGTCGGATAAATGTCATCATGAAGATGACGAATGCCAAGCCAGAGAGGAGAACCCACATGGACACCAGGGGACCACTACAAAAAAAAATGGAACAGTTGTAAGAAAAATTTTGTATCAAATTTAAAATTGTTACAAAAAACCATTTTTTTGTAATAATAATTGGCGATTGTTACAAAAAAAACTATGTTTTGTAACAACATTACAAGTTGTTACAAAACATCTAGATATTTTGTAACAATCTATTTTTTTTTACAAATTATGGTAGTTTTTGTAATGCGCTGGTGTATTGTTACAAAATATTGTAATATTTTGTAATAAAAAGTAAAGTAGTTGTAAAAATTCGTAGTATTTTGTAACAAAATAGTTTTTCATTTCAAAAACTCTAAATGTTTTGTAACAAAATATCTTTTTGTCTGAAAAACTCAAATTATTTTGTAACAAAAAATTAATTTGTCACAAAATAAATATAATTTATATGCCTTTAGAAAATTAGTATATAATTTTTAATAATCAGAATTTTAAAGTAACTAAAAACTAATTTGTGAAATTTAAAATTTTTTTATTAATTTATAAATATAAATGACAATAATTAAAAATATTGCAAAAAAAAATTTATAAAACTAAAGGCAGATCTGTAAAAACCCAAGGGCTGATAGTGAATGTAAAACTGTAAAAAAAACCCTAAATTTCCACCCTTTACTCTAAGCCTTACTCAGTCACTCTCAACTTTCATCGCGCCGTCTACCTTATCTGCGAGGAAAAATGGAGCTGCTGCCGGAAGAAGAGTCATCGGCGTAGCCCCTAGGAAATGTCTCCGGCGGCGTCGTGGTCCTCCCTAGTGTCTGTTCCGTTGCAAGCGCCTCCAGTCTATGTCGTCCTGGCCGTCTTAGCTCCGCTGTGTTCCGCCTTCTCTGCCTCCGCGTCGTGCCTCTTTTGTATCTGTTACCTCCGTTTCTGTCGTCATCTTGTTGGTTGACTCCTCTGCTGGCTGTGCTCTGTTCGTGCCAAAGTTCTGCTCATGCGGTCACCTCTCCTCACCGGTGGCCTGCGTCTTCGACGGTGGAATGGCCCCAACCCGTCGCTGAGTGCTGACTTTGGTTCCTCTTCTAACATTCTGCGGTGTAGAGGTGAGTTTTTTTCTAATATGTAGTTACTATATTAATTTTGTGGACTTCATTCTTGCTATTTTATTGTAGGTTTAGAAGAGAAAAATTGATGCTAATTCCTAATTGTATTTGTATGTAAAATTAAATGATTTAATATGTTGTTCTGTTTGTTCTTTTTTCTTTCTTGAGACTTGTATACTAAAGTTGAAAAAACTGAGTTAGACAATAAAGTAGAAGAAATTGTTATTAGCATTACAAAGTTTCTCTCCTAGTTTGATAGTGAAATGATGAAGATTTAATAAAAGGGTCTTCTTCTGGTGTTGTGTAGCAGTCTTTAATTTCTTCTGGTTCAGTCGTGCTTCATTGGTCAGCTGCCGGTCTGCTCCTATCCTCTCCTCTGCTGAAGGTAAGTGCAGTTTAATTTAGTATTGAACCTTGATTCTGCTAATGTTGTGACTGAAAATATTAGTTTTATATCTGTTTGACTATATTAGTGTTATTAGCTTTTGCTTTCTTTTTAGTGATCTCGATTCTATTTTTTTTATACTTTTGTGTTTGTGAATTGAGTAAAGAAGGTAACTACGTGATCCTTAGTAACATAGAAATATTGATTAAATTTTGTTATTAATTTTGTGTATTTTACATTGCATTGATTTAGGATAGTTTATGCTGCTCTGCTCATCCGGCGTTGTCCTTTGCTTCTGCTGGTCTGATTTGGCTGTCCTTCTTCTTCTGCTGGTCTGGTCTGGTCCGATTACGTTTCTGCTAAAAGTAACTTCAGTTTATTTGAGTATTGTTAAATATGCTGTTAGTTGATAATCTTAGCTGAAATATTGAACCTTGATTCTGCTGATATTGTGGTTGAAAATATTGTTAGTTGATTATGCTGATGTTGTTGTGGTTGAAAGTATTGGTGTGTAACATGGTTGATTATATGATTTTTAGGTTATTTGGAGAGTTGATATTTTTCTTCTATTTTTTTCTGGGTTTTAATATTTTGATTCTATTTTTTGCACTTTTTTTGGTGATTTTGAAAGTGATAGTCGCTGTGATGCTATGTTATGTCATGCTGCTCTCTTTTTTTTTCACTCTTTAGGGGAGGTTCTGCCGAAAGTTTTCTAAACATTTTGGATAAAACTTAGTGAAAAAATTATAATTAGTGTTATATCTTGTTTCTAACTTTTTTGTTTCGGTTTTTCTTATTTACAGGAGTGCTGAAATGGTGACCATATGCTACCTTGAGGGCTCAAGAATGTTTTGATGCATAGAGACACTAATCTATGTTAGAACTTTTATGTTTTGGTTGAACTTATGCAAGACGTATAACTTGTAAAACTAATCAATGTACTCACTAATGTTATTTTGTTTCAAAACAATTTTAGCTAAAAGGATATTGTTTGACTTATGTATGTTTTTGCATATTATATACATGTAAACTTGCTTATTAAAATCGTTAATATATTAGTTAATTTAAAAAATAATTTAGTAATAAAAAAATTTGTTACAAAATAATTAATTTACTTTTGTAACTAAAGAAAAAATGTAACAAAATCATGTTACATTTTGTAACAATTTTTTTATAGGAAAAAAAATAGATTGTCACGAAAAATACTTTCAAGATCAAAATTTGTTACCACTTTTGTAACAGCTTCTGATTTTTTGTATCAGAAAAAATTGTTACAAAATATCGTATTAAATTGTAACAGTTTCATTTTTCGTTACAAAAATTTTTTGTAATGGGACTTACTGCAATCGCCCATTTTTTTGTTACAAAAAACCTTTGTTTCAAATTTTCGACGTTTTGTAACAATTTTTTTGTTACAAATACGCCTTTTCTTGTAGTGGACTCTTGTGGTTAATTGCCGCTATCGTCGGCCTTTCCGGCGAGTGCTACGACGAGGGTGAGGAGGATCCAGGCTGCAATGTCGTTGAAGGCGGCGGTGGCCATGACAGTCTTAGGCTGCATGACGGATGCAACGTGCACGAAGGGGTGTCTTCGTCAGCGTTCTTGGACAGCTAGGCGACGTCAGGTTGCGTTTTGGGCAGCGGACGGTGATCTTCGCAGCGTAAATTCAGAGAGAGTGGAAGAGACTGTTGAAGAGGAAAAAACTGTAGTACGTTATTCGCACGCGTAAAATGGAGAAATACGTAACTTTCCCATAACCAAATCCTTATATTTTTTTTGAAAGAGGAGCTCAACACAAGCAGTGGAGCAAGAAACAACAAACAAAGAAATAAACAATAGGAAAATAAAATAATCGGAACACTTGTTTGGGACCCTCACTTGTGTTCTTCTTGCTCACCAAGTCTCCCTTACAAGGATATTCATGAGTATCATCAAGCCATACTACAACTTCCTTCCCTGCAAGCACCTCTGGTGTGGACACCCCATGCTCAAAGTACACATCAACAATTCCATCATTCTTCTATGCAGCAAAACACATCTCTCTTAACTCACCATCACATGTAAGAGCCCTCAGTCCACCATCTAAGCTCCTCTCCAGAGGTAGCCACCAACATTGAAGTATGTTGTCATACCGAAGCTCTTTGTAATAGTTCCTTACGAAGAACACATCCAACGTGTCCTCGTCTAAATCTCCTAAGCAAGTTCTGTTATCTGGTGAGTATACTAGTATTCCATCATAATTTTTTTAAATGTTTCCCATGATGGACCATGATATCCATCAAAGTCTCCATCTGCATTATGCAAAAAAAACAAATTGAAGAATCAGACAATTAGATTCACACATGCAAAAATAAACTTTGACATTCAACCACATACAAAACACTAGAAACACCCATTAACCAACCCAACTAAAATTGCATTAAAAACAGAGCATGAAAAAAATTTCTCCACTACCCACAAAAATCCTAACAGATAATGAAAAACTTTAAACTTTCATCAACCAAAATCATATTTTCAACAAACACAGACATTGATGCATATCTTTTGGTTGAAAAACATTATTTTTTGCGAGTTCAGACGTACCTTTGTGTGCTCGCGATGAACTCCTTCTCCTTCCGTCAGCGACAACGATCGCACACAACAGTCACAGTGGTAGCGAACTCCACGGAGCCAAACGTTTTCAACATTCAAACCCTATACAGTGGCCAGAACTTAGGATTTCATGGCGTGTTATTTTGGTTTTAAGAAGACGAAGAAGAAGATGAAGTGATCACAGACGTTGGGTTATTTGGGTTTTGTTTCTAAAGATCTCTCAAACGACGCCGTTCCATCCATTCATCTTTTTAGCGCCAAAATTGACACTCTAGCGTGGCACCTAGCGTGGTATCTCAGCACCATGTCATTGTCGGCGACAGTTAATTTGTCCGGAGATGTGGGGAGGAACGACTCTGGTGCAATTTTAACAAAGTTGGGGACACAAAGGGTGCAATTGGTAAGTCTGAGACAAAATTGGTGCAAACCATAAATCTCAAGGACCACTTTGGGGTTTAACTCATTTTAAAATTCTATTATTCTAAGTTTCATATTTTAAAACAAAATTTGCATAATCTTTTTATTGTTAATACAATCAAATATTTTTCTTTATATTATATATATATGTTACCAAAGAATCATTTAAAAATATATCTCCCCTACGATTACATAACCAACTTTTTATAATATTCATAACTGATATGAGAATGTTTTTTTGACTGTTGTAGTTGCTATGGACAAATTAAAGCTAACTATAAAAAAGAAACATTTATGAATAATAAACAATATTCTTTTAAGTTTCAACTAATTTTCAAAAAAGGATATCAATCTCATTAAAATTTGAGAATGGATTATGAGAATACATATCTAAAATAAAGTTCTCAAGTTGACTATTAAATATCAAAAATTAAGTGAAAAAATTCTAGTGAGATCAAATTAATTAATTTAAGAGAGGCAAATAATTATTATTACTATATACTACTAAAATAATTTTAAATTGTAGTGAAAATACTTGTTCTCATACTCTAACATGTATATCCATCTTTGAAAATATCCAATCATATATTGAAAATTATTTTTATACATACCACTTAAAATGTCACTAAATACATAAATTTAGTTAGATGATCGTATAAATTTATACAATTAGTATATAAAAATTAAACTCAAAAAAATGTATCAAAAATGATGATAACTACTAAAGAGGTAATAATGTGCTATTATTTTTATATTATTATAAACAATAATATTTGAAAGACAAAAAAAATCAATCTAAACAATCTAAATTTATTTTATTTAATATTTATTAATTGTTACTATAATTAATAATATTAAATAAAATAAATTTAAATTATTTTTTGTTTCTCTAATATTACTGATTTCAACAGAAAAAAAAACTTTAGCTTCATAATTTATTGAAAGTATACTTTTAAATAAATATATTTTCAAGTATATTGCAACCAGTGGTGGAGCTTAGTTCAGACAAGGGGTGGCCATGACCCCCAAATTTTTATTAAAAAAATTAGTAATACTTTTTTAAAAAATAAAAAATAGTTCAGTTGCCTCAAATATTTTATTATGACTTAAAATACCAAAGTTTAATCTTCATCTCTTGTTTTTATTGCACAATAATTTTTAGTTTTAAACATTGAAAATATATTGGATTTGGAATGAATTGAGTGTATTCGCATTTCGCAGCTCTCTATTCAATAAGCAACACTCCCTTTACCTTTGAGTTCAAATATAAAAAATTAGGTATTTTTTATTTATGTAATTTAATATTATTTTATATTTTACCGTTTATTTAATTTAATTTTTTATATGATAAAAAATATTAGAATATTCAATAAGTATTGATATTATTGTATGCGTATAAATTGATAAAAAAAATTCAATAAATATTATAAATTTTAATATTTGTTCTTCTAATTTCTTTTTTACATATTTTACTGGATATATATTCAAATTTTTATATAAAATAGTCATAAAAAATAAAAGAGTTGATGATGCATTTTTTAAGAGGAAGGCTAATATTCAAAAAGAAAAACATATAACTTTTATAATATCAACATTTGTAGATAGTTCTTCTACTTTAATGAATCACGAAGAAAGTAAGATACAACCTTCAAAAGTTTAAAGAGTTACGTCTGATGAGTTTGACCTTAATTCTTTAGAACGATACCCTGAAAAATGGTTTTAAATTTGGCAATATTACCCAAATCAGAAAGATGAGGTTAGACGAGCTTATCTTAAATGAGATTCATATCAAAAGCATCTTGACAATTATCTTCTATCTGCCCCCCCCAAAATTTCGTTTCAAGCTCCGCCACTGCAACCCTTTAAAATATTGCCTTTTCTTTTGGATATGCAACCTATACAAGTGTTGTCTAATATTCAAAATATGCAACTAATAAAAGGGTTGCCTTTTTGATAAAAATAAAAATTATTTTTGTAATAAAAATATAAAAAAAATAAAATTTACAATAAAATTTTTTGTTCATACATGTGTAATTATTTTAATTAATAAATAAATTTGTACACAATAAAAAATAATTATAAAAGAGACAAAATAACTAAAAATAAAATTCTAATTAAAATAGATATTAAAAAGTTCAATTAGTATTTCTAATACATGTTCATCAATAATTCTCAACAAAATAATAAAATTCTTGTCTAACAATAATTGTCATAACAAAATAGTAATTAATATTTATCAAAATAATGTCAATCTATTTGCATATTTTATATCTATGCTTGACTTTGTTGGAACAATCTGATAGTGTGTGGTATGATGAACTCAAAATCCTCTTGCCTCCACTGAGTCCAATAACTGCTGCATTTAAATGAATTGGGGTTTAGTTAAAGTTGCATTTAAAAAAAAATTGAAACATAAAAGGTGCAATAACGGAAAATGATGCATGGTATGTGTTTGATGAAGTACCTGAGTAAACTGAGAAAGAGAAATGCAATGAAAAGATAAAAATGACTGAAACATAAATTTGAAGGGGGAAAAATGAAAAGATAAAGAAATGAAACAACTCCCTTGACAATTTCTGTCATTCCTGCGAATGAAACAGCAGTTACTAGAGTCTGTATGCATCACTCTCCAACATAGCCACATTATTTCAGCAATGAGGAAAAAATTTTCTTCCTCACAATAGCACAACGCTACAAAAATAAGTAATTAAAAAGGAAAAAAAAAGATGATTGATTAAAAATAGCAAGAGTGTATTGCAGAAGCCACCATGAAGTAAGATGGCAAAAGACAGAGAAAGCAAAGGCAGAAGTAAGATGGCAGAAGACAGAGAAAGCAAAGGCCAAAAATGTTGATAGTCCATTCCCAATAAATGATAAATCACAAAAATTACTGCAAATTTTTTTGTTATACCTGGTCATCACTTTGGATCACGAGTTGATGAGGAAGGACGATCGTTGCCATTCGAACATTGCTTACTATTTATATCATGTGTTGATTCCTTGGCTCGTAATAAAGATAGTGCTTCATCAATATTTGTGCCAAGAGAACTCTGTTGCAAGAGAAGCTTCACAAGATCCTCCAAACTTTGGACTCTATCTTTTGTCTCATGAAGTTCAGTTTTCATTGAACTTATAGTCTCTGCATGTTGTTGCTTAATTTTAGCAATCTCCCGTTCTTTCTGCAGAGATGTTTTTGTGATTGTCCTCCCATAACATCGAACTCTTCCTGGTTGTTCTTTGCCAAATACTGCGTAAATGCTTTCTCGGAAGTGTCTCCAGCTTCTTGGTGGCTCTTAAGTTTATCCTATTAAAAAACACATAACAATTTTAGCTTGTTCCACTCACTGATTCTCATGCTTCTTTCCAAAACAGCCTAAAAGTAAAGGTGTTATGTCATGGCTATTTCCTCGGTTCAAGAAGAAGCATAGCAAGAATGTGATTATGAGTTCCCCAAACAGAACTGAATCTGAGAAAGTTTCTCAAGTTCTTAAGGACATGTGAATAGTTTCAATTGAGACACTCAAGAGGGAGTTAATGGAAGCAAATAAGAGTAGGGATGCAGCATTAATGAAAGTTTCTGAGATGAGAACTTCATTGGAGAACTTTTAATACTTTTAATAATGATATAATGAACATATTAAAAGTTAAAACTTAGATTTTATGTCCTTTTCACAAAAATTGTATTCACTTAATAATATGTATTTTAGAAACACACATTTTATTCAAGTTGATGGCTGAGAGCTCTGTTTACCAGTCATGTCCATATCAGCTACCCATTAAATATAAATAGATGACAGAAATTAAAAGATGATTTGATTAATTTCAAACCTAAAAAAGCAAGCTGTCTTAAATTAATGCCTACACATTTGTATCTTTGACTTCTTGTAACACCCTAATATTCAAATCCTTATGCTCGAGTCATAAGTCAATGATATTACGGTGGTACGACTCTCAGGTGGATTTTTTTTTAATATATAAATATAGTTAATTTCGAAAGGAGTATTAATCGAGAAGCCTGAAAAGAGTAGAAATAAAATCGCGAAGACGTATCACTCACGTTTCGACAACGAAAAGTTAAACCGCGAAGCCGAAAGCGATATACGGACAAGGCATAAAGGAGATTAAGAGATAGATAACAGATAGGTATATATAACATAAGTAAATAGCCACTAGTCGCGACCCGCGAAGTTTAGGCCGGCTAGGGTACAACATGAAAGTAGTTGACAACAATATATCCTAATCTCTCCCAAAGGAAACATAAGAACCTCTATAGGCAAGTCCCAAAAGAGTTCAATACATAATATAGTCGTTTCAAAACAAAGATGGAGAGATTCTAAGCAAAACACAAAGTAGAGAAATTAAAGATCTTCGCCGTCTCACAGACGTACTACAGCTCACTTCTGAGCACTTGGACCTGTATCTGAAAAACAAGAAATATATACGGAATGAGAACCCCGGGCCCATGGGTTCCCAGTACGGTAAAAGTGCCAAATAAATACAATGCACTGCAACAAAAACTCACTAAGCATCCTAAACTCCTTTTTACCAAGTATCCAGCCTAGATTCTCACTAATCCATAAATAGGCATCTGTTGTAAGGGGATACTAAATCTAGTTCATGTTACACATGTTTCCCAACTCGCTGATTCTTCCACGAATCAGACTTAGAATCATAAGCAAAACCATTACCAGTTGCTCTGCCTCAGCAACTCTATATCAATACATCATACCCTCGCCTGGAGCTAGTGAAAATCACATCACTACGTCCACCCAGGGGGTTCAAATGACCTCATTCAAAAATCACCATCATTATGCAATCGCATTATCAATTCATCTCATCAAGAACAGCCCCCAACATCCACCAACACCATCATGAGGGATCTCTCAGTTGTACAAACACAAGCAATACAGACAAGTAATACACAAATAAGGTACAAGTAGAACAAATAGCACATAATCAGGTAACATAGCATATATGATATAGAAATCCAAAACAAATAGGCAAACCCAAACAATTCAAACATATGCAAATGAT
>NC_029774.3:54007204-54007858 GCF_000817695.3 Arachis duranensis
AACCAGCCAATATTCATAGCATACACAGCTATTCCGGCTCATGGTTCAATCCAGAACCAGTCAATATTCATAGCATACACAGCTATTCCGGCTCATGGTTCAATCCAGAACCAGTCAATATTCATAGCATACACAGCTATTCCGGCTCATGGTTCAATCCAGAACCAGCCAATTCATAAACAATTACGGCCCTTCGGCCAATGGCATAACAAACACTTCCACCACCATCCTCCACATCTCACATAATCCTCAATGATCCTCATTGATTATTCATGTTCCCCTTGCTTCACTCGCAAGTTACCTCATTCACTAGCCCTTTTCTAATAGCTAGGCATATCATAATGATTTAAGATATAAGTGGTGAGAGCGGAGGCTTAGAAGTATGAGACTTGGCTTTTAAAACTCAAATATCAACTTTGGCATGAAAACAATGCCACGCGTACGCGTACTCCACGCGCACGCGTGGATGTCCTTAAAAACTCATCGACGCGCAAGCGTCATGCACGCTAACGCGTGTATTAAAAATCTGCCAAATCGACGCGCACGCGTCAACCACGCGTACGCGTGGATACTCTCGTGCCCCAGGCACAAAGCTGGCACAGTTCTGGCACAACTCTCGGGAAAATGGCTGGGCATTGGGTGCAGCACCATCGG
>NC_029774.3:54009685-54057488 GCF_000817695.3 Arachis duranensis
CCGCAAACGGCTCGTCAATCGGAGCTCCGTAGCTCAAGTTATGGTGGTTTGAAGATCAAAGAGAGTTAGGTTTTCTCTCTTCTCTTCTCTCTCCCAATTTCAGCGCCCCAACCCTTCTTTTTAGGGTAAAATGAGCTGAAATGCTCATAACTAATGCTTATATATGTTGGGTCTTGGGCCCACTTAGGCCCAGTTCACTTATTTTTGTCCGTTGGCCCAATTTTGGGCCAAAACCTTTAAGATTAGCGCTTCAAACTGCACTTTAAATATTTCTACCTCCCCTAATCATAATTCCTCATTTCTTAATATTATTTACTCATAATCAAATTTCTCAGCTGCAGTACCAGACAGGTCTCAGCCGGTACTGCCGGTCAAAATTCCACTGCGCGCTTTTACACAGGAAACTATGTCTTCCGACTCAGAAAAACTCACTGAATCCAAATATCATATTTAAATCATCAAATTCCAATTGCCAAATCTTCCAACCATATTCGCTCCTACTTAAATCATTATTTAATTAATTTTGGTTAGGCCGGGTATTACATTCTACCCCCTAACAGAAATTTTCGCCCTCGAAAATTCCATCCATCATTACGAGTACGCGAGCGTAGTCTACCGTTATATCTAAAGCATAACAGTTCCAAGGTCCTTTTACTCTGCGCGCTTCCGTTGCCGCGCTCTGATTTCTCTATATCTGAGGATCTCGGTCATTCGTTCCTTACCTTTATCGTCTCATCGACTCAGACCTTATTAAATCTCGACTCATGTCATCAATAATATTGTCATCATCGTTAATCATAGCCATCATCCCACATTCTAGTTTTAAGATGGTCATTATACAACAAGAAAAAACTTATAAAAAATCAAAATTATTACCATTTCATTACGCACTCTTGCAAAACTTATAGGTCCCATTCGATGTTGATGTTGTTGCTTTTTACGATTTTCAGAATTTAAACGAGATAGAGCCTATACCCAACAAAATTAAAGGGAGTTATATGTAATAAACCAAAATCATAAAAAAAGACAAAGAAACAGAATTATTTATTCTACAACTCACCTTAACAGAAGGAATACTCCAATATGCAATTAACTTTTGAAATTGAACTTCTGGAATATCTAAAGGGCGATTTTTCAGCATATCTTCAATGTTGTTATATCTCTCAAAATGCTTTCCCTTGATTCTTGTTTTGTAACCTTTCCAAGCTTCTCGAACACCAGTCATCACCCACCCTTTCCCCTCTTTTGGAAGAATGAACTTTGACTACGAAAAAGTACAAAACAAAAATTGTAAATGACAATTCAAGAACACTAAAAACAAAGACAAAACTGCAGTGTAAAATAGCAGCTATATATTTTCACAAAACTACAGCTAAGCCATACGAAATTGAAAATTTTCAGATCATAAAAAATAGATGAGAAATAAAACACTTACATTAATATATTTCCATATGCGCTTTTTGACTTTGAGGGGCACAGCTTTCCAACTAGTGTACATCAATGTTATGAAATCGCTATTCCTTCCCATTGTTCCAATAAAGTAAGTTAAATCCTTCACTCTTCTTGGAGTTGGTCCCACTGCTTGTCCTTCATAAAAAGTCACCTCTTCTCTTTCTTCCCAACTTCTTGCATGGATTTTAGCACACCTTGTTTTTCCTCGTGTCCTTCTAGTCTTTGGAGTATCTATAAATATGTGCAATTTAACCATTTAAATGAATTATATAGCTATACATGCTAATGAATAAGTAAAATGATAATTATGTATAAAGTACAGCACCTTTAACATTGTTAGTTTCCATAAGGTGATTGTCATCACCATGAAGAACTTCATCTTCATATTCACCAACATAGTCCTCATCATCCGAGAAATCATCATCATCATCATCTCCAACTTCATTAGCATTTGCTCCACTATGTTCCTCCTCTCCTTCCACATGAATCCCATTTGTCTCCAAAAATGTATCAAGTGTAAATAATATCAGATGCAATTATCAAATAAATAATATCAGATGTTGTATATATACTTGTATGTGATGCAATTATCAAATAAATAATATCAGATGTTTCAATCAATCAATAATAACTACAAACAGCAAAACAACACTCAAGATTTGGAGTATTCCCAATTTCGTTGTTGGTGTTGTAAAGTGTTGGCTTTTGTGTATTAAAATAATAATTAGTAAAATGTGGCATTCGATGTTGGCTTTTGTGTATTGAATGATCATGAATCTCTTGATCTATTTAGTTTAAATGCTTTTAGAAGAAAGCAGCCAAAGGAAAATTATGTCAACATTGCGAACCGCATGGTTCAATATGCCAAAGGCCTTCCACTGGCTTTGAATGTGATTGGTTCTGATCTGTTTGGCAAAACAATTGAAGAATGGGAAAGTGCATTGAAGAAATATGAAAGAATTCCAAGCAGAGAGATCTTAGATGTGCTCAGAGTAAGCTATGATAATTTGGATGATAATGAGAAGGAAATTTTCCTTGACATTGCATGTTTCTTCAAAGGAAACTTTAGACAGGATGTGGAAAAGACACTAGTGGCCTCACGTTTCTTTCCAGAATATGGCATTGGAGTACTTATTGACAAATCTCTAGTAACTATTAGTGATGCCAACACAATTAAGATGCATGATCTTATACAAGACCTTGGAAGAGACATTGCTAGAAAGGATTCGCCATTCGATCCGGGGAAACGTAGAAGACTATGGCACTGTGACGATGTTCTTGAGGTCCTGACAAAAAACACAGTAAGTGCATAGCTTTATTTACTTTCAAAGCAATACTTTCTTTTCTTTTTCTAGAAATACTTACTAGACAGCATATGTGATATTTCATTAATGGTGTTATATAAATTTGAGTTTGATGTAACCATTTATGAAATGATTTAGATTTATAAAATATTAAACTGTTTGTATGTTAATATTCTAAAAAAAGATATGGAACTAAAAAACCTTTTTATCTTCTTTTTTTTATTGTGTTCCTTATGACAGATTTTATTTTCTAGAAGCAAAGGAGACTATTAGAATTTAGACGCATTGTCATTGGTGGTAGCTAGGAACTAGGATCTAACATTTGTTACATAATCAATTTACACTATCAAAAAATAACAAAATCCTAACTCAAAATAAGCTAACTAAGATCAACTCTGGCTAATAGCTAAGCATTTTACATTTTCTAGCAATACAAGTAAAATCACCAGTTAAAAGCTAAAGGACTCAAAGTGCAGATTTTCAGTCAAATTAAATGAGCAAACAGCCGCTACCTCCTGCCTCATTTCCTTGGGTCCAGAAACAAGAACTCCCACAATAATAAAAAACCAAAATAAAATGGTACTGCACAAAGCTATGTATGTAAAAACAAGTTTAAGTTCAACCAGAAGATTTAAAATACACATGCAATTTCATTAAACGCACACAGTGACAGTAGAGTTGCTTCAACACTAATGCACACATACAGCAACAAATTTCATATAACCAAAAATTAGGATTCAAAACACAAAAATAGAAAAGAAAAACAGAGATAAAATCATGAGTACCTGTAAAACAATGATCAGCGGTGATGAACCCTAGCAGAAGAACGCTGGCAAATTGGAAGAGATCATAGATGAACGGCAAGCAAAACCTAAAGACTTTATAGATCTGGTTACAAAATACACAAATATACACAAATATGAACGGCAAGCTCGAAACAGCAACATTATTACCAAAAACCCTATAATAGCAACATCAACATTATTAAAATTAGGATTCAAAATGAAAAAGAAAAAGGAATATGCAGAATCATAGGTACCCGGTGATGAACAAGCGAGCAGAAATGATGGAAGCTCGAACTGCTAGCAGAGACAATCGAAGATCAAACACGAACAAATTGGATTGAATCTCGATTGCGAGCAGAGAAGATTGAATCTCGAACTACAAGCAGAGAGAATCAAAGCTCATCTATTGTCATCATCGAAGAGAGGAAGATGAAGATGATTTTGTGCTTGTCAGGGTTGGGGTTTTGTCTCAGTCTTTCTTTCAGTAAAAGGAGAAGAAGATGATGAATTGAAGGCCGGTGGAGCAAAAGGGGTTTTGTTTTTCTTCTTTTTAGTTAAAGTGAAAAAATATTTTGTTAAAATATCTGGAGAGAAGCTTATAATTTTAAAAAAAAATATTAATTTATTTTAGACAACATTTATAAGTTGATGTTTATTAAAAATTTTAAAGCAACTTTTATAAAATGTAATATATGAATATAATAAATGTTGTCTATTTAATTTATTAAAGCAACATTTTTGTTATGTTTTTTAATTAACTAAAAAATAACATTTATAACATGTTGATTTAAAAGAGTTGCAATAGTCTTATTTTTTTGCAACAAATATTAAGAGTTGCTTTTTATTATTTTAGACAACATTTTTTAAGTATTGTTTCGAATATATGTTGCCATAGATCAAAATTGTTGTAGTGCTTAATTCTTTAGAACGATACCCTGAAAAATGGTTTTAAATTTGGCAATATTACCCAAATCAGAAAGATGAGGTTAGACGAGCTTATCTTAAATGAGATTCATATCAAAAGCATCTTGACAATTATCTTCTATCTAGCCCCCCAAAATTTCGTTTCAAGCTCCGCCACTGATTGCAACAGTATAATTATTGGACTTAATAAGCATGTAGCAATTTCCTTGGTTGAAAATTCCAAGACCTGTTTTGTTTCGTTTGTGAAATATCCTTAAAAGATTTTATTA
Organism: Arachis duranensis; assembly: GCF_000817695.3. Classification (NCBI taxonomy): domain Eukaryota; kingdom Viridiplantae; phylum Streptophyta; class Magnoliopsida; order Fabales; family Fabaceae; genus Arachis; species Arachis duranensis. The sequence continues at coordinate 54,014,420 of NC_029774.3, forward strand.
ATTTTTACATCAGAAATTCGTAAAACTGAAAAAGATAAAACAAATATCACTTTCAAAAACTAAATAAATCTTTGTTGTCTTTATTATTTCTTTCCCTCTCTGTTTATTATTTTTGCGGGTGTTGTCTTTCAGTCTTTTTTATTTCTTAGATGACATATACTTGTTGGTGCATGCATTGCACCAGAAATATCTAATGGGTGTTATATTCTTACCTAATTGATGACCCCATGCATGCCTATTAGAAATTTAGAATAATAGATGGAGTATTTTCTAATAAAAGTTCTTTTATTTATGTTGAGTGCCAATAACAGTTCTGACCCATGCGCTTGGCCACTTCAATTTCATTATAATGCATACGAAAATTTATAGGAAACAAACATTTTATTGGGGTATTCAGGGTTTTGTTGGAACTATTTTTAGCGTTGTGATCTCAATCGGAGATCCTGAGATCGACGGAAAAAGTGGTCATGCGGTTGTTCTTCTCGATGAGGCTCTAGTTTACGACTTCTGGAGGCGGCGAAGAGTTTCTGACTTTGTTAAAAGTTTTGAAGTAAGTTAGGTTAGGGGAAGTTAAGTATATTTTAGTAATTTTGGATAGTTTTGTAAGATTAAGATAATTTTATTCATTAAAATTTATTTTTTATAAATATAATATTAATTTTTTAATGAGTAAATTTATCAACATTTTAATATTGGTGAATGAAAATGATAAAATTTATTCTTAAATATATATGTAAAATATTTTTTACATATATACCTTCTATTAAAATTAAATTTATATCTAAAAGCGTTTGTAATGAAGTGTTTTAAGAGTATTATTTTTAATATTTTCAAAAGTAAATTAATTTAAAATTAAAATTTGCATTAAATTAAAGTTGATTTATGAAATAAAACTAGTATCATTTTAGAAATAGGTATCATTTGATAGAGAATCAATAAAATTTTATTATTCGTATAATTATATTGATGAGATAATTTAATACCGAAGTTTATTTTGATTACATACACTCATTTAACTTTTTGTATACTCATTTAATCACCATAACTAAAACTAAATTTATTGTATTGTTCTTATAATCAAATTATTTCAATATTTTTATTTTCATTTACTCTAATTTAAAATATCAAATTATTTTAGTAAACATATATATAAAAAATATAACCGTCGTAAATGAAGAAAAATACACAAAGATTAAAAAAATAAAAAGAAAATTCAGCTAAAAAGAGACAAATTTTCGTTGTATCTAATTATATGTTAATAATTTTAATTTATTTTTAAAATAAATAGTTTAATTAAAAATATTAATAAATCCGGAATATCCTCTAGTATAAAAATAATATGATTGAGTTTTGAAACAAAATAAAAATGATTGGGAGTCCCTAACTCATTTTCTTAATAAAAATAACTACAAGAAACATCGTTAAAATCGACGGCCAAATCGACGACTTAGCCGTCGATAATATTAAATTTCGACGGCAAAATGAACGGAGGAGGTGGTCGCTAAAAAACTTGTCGATTTTTCAAAATTCTAATAAAATTGACGGCTTGCCTAACCGTCGATAATAATTTAATAAAATCGACGACATTACTGTCTATAATATGAGTTTGAGAATTTTACATTCTTACTAAAATCGACAACGTTGTTGTCGATATTATTATATAAAATCGACGTCTTTTTTGTCGATATTTGATTCAATAAAATCAACTGTATTTCCGTTTATAATATGTTTACTAAAATCGACAACGTGACTGTCGATATTTAATCCAATAAAATTGACACAGTTGTCGTCGATTTTATTATTTAGATACCGACAAATTCTTTGTCTATATTTGGTTTCTCTTGTCTATTTTAAAATTAAAAAGCGACAATCATTCCGTCGATTTTAATAGATATGTTTTAATTATTTTTTCTATTTGAAAAATAGTAAACAATTAATGCAAATAAATATAGAAATAAAATTTATATATAATATAAATAACAAGACAAATAAACTTTTAAATATAAAAATAAAACTTATACTAAATATTAGATAATGAGTTTACAAACTTATCAAAATAATAAATAACCCTCTAACTTAAAAGACTCAACACAAGATAAATAACTAAACTTAGACTTATATTCGTTTAAATTGTAATTCACTAATAATACAAAATATTCAAAGTAAAGTAATTAAATAACCTACTCATACTCATCTAAATAATCATCCGAGTCATCAAGATTGTCAGAATCATCCTCCCTTTGAGAATTCTGTAGTTGTCCTGGTTGCTGCAGAACAGGTGGGAGTTTTCTACCTGGGGCTGTGCTTTTCTGGGAGCTTGGAAAAGTAAAAAGAGTAGGTGGGAGAACACGTGATCTAGAACTACTAGGACCCATGACCCTTAGATACTCAGTCAAGCTGCTCAAAAACTGATCCATTTTTGTACTAACAAGAATGGTTCATGCAGCTTTGCAAAAGAAAAAAAGCAGTTCCTACAGTAAAATTTAAAAGGATTCAGGTATAATTACAAATAAAACTGCATAATTTCAATAATTAGTAGACTAACACAAACTGTGATTCATTCATTACCTTGGCAACAAACAGAATAGTCTTCACCAAGAACATCTAAAATTGATTGTGTAATTTTCTCAGCTTCTTCCTACCATTAACAATGACGAGGAAAGGAATTGAGTCAAAAGAGTTTCTTTCTTTGGAGATAAAGTAGAAAAGTAATTTGAACAAAATTCTAACCTTTTCAAGATTTTTTAGATCATTAATGTATAAAAAGTAATCCTCCACAGGAAAAATTACAACTAAATCACTGGAAAATATAAACCAAGGATTAATGCACAGGTCAGTTCAATCCAAAATTTCAATTTTAGTTTCAATTATCACGTCTAGTCCCCTTCGATGGCCATATCACAATATTCAAGCATTATTCTAACAGAAATAGAAATAGAAATAACAATATATGGCTAAACAGAATAAAGCACAATACAGAAAACTCTTACAGATTATTCTGTTCGAACATGCCAATGATGTGTCCATAGATATCAAGGGAGAATACTAGAAATTGTCAAGGAATTCAAGATAAGTCTCCAACAAAATGATGGAGTAGTCTTCATCTTACACATGAATGAATGTATCAATAAAAGCATTTGTAAGGATACATGGCTCACACTCTTTGTCAAATATAGCCTTTTTAAGAAGTTGGAGAGACTAAAATATTAATCAATAAGCAGAAAATTAGGTATGGCATCAAATCAGCAATGAGATTAAAATCAGGTATGACATCAAAGCAGCCCTAACAGAAATTAATGAGATTAAAATGCCAAGTTGAAAAATGGACCACAAAGTAGGATATTGAATTGTGCATAGAGTTACTCTAATGCACTATCATTTAATACAAAAAAAACTAAAAAATGAGAGCCTATTATCACCAAGAAACTATCTTCTTTCACCTTTTTTTTCTTCTCACTCCTTCTATCACATAGAATAGGGTCAAATTGAACTTCACAACTATCTTACAAGTGTCTATGAAGAGGGGATGCAAGATCCACCTTAATTACCATGATTCAAGCACTAAACCATGCCAAACACAGGGTTGACATCCTATTAGGCACTCGAGTAAACACTAAACTATGCTAAATAAGTTGGACTTTTAGAGTAGTGTGATTATTATTCCAAGTCTTAGTTGTTGAACTTTTATTAAGGATAATAAATGTGTAGAACATACCTGTTCACTTTATCAACTTTATTTTTCTAAAATCTTACAAATTTTAATTTTAATAATATTTTTTAAAATATTATAATTACATAATCATCACAACATAGTCCTAATAAAATGACCACTTATATATAAGGCTAGCTCTTTAAAATAAGAGGAGAAAAATTAATTAAAGTTACCTAAAAGTCTAAAATATAGACTTTAGGTGGATTCTAATGCCAAATATAGGTATATTTAATCAATACAAACTAATTTTCTATTTTTGATATTATGCTAATGTGTGTGGAAATATTGCCAGAAACTATGTAAACCTTACTTAACAGTTAACACCAATGTAATATTTGAGAACAGGAACAACTTTTCATCAAATTATTATTATTTAGCACTAAATGAAGACTTTGAAGTCACATCAAATGTTACCTTTCTTATGCAATTCACATCCATATACACGGATAATGAAAAGAACAAAAATCTTGCAGAAGACATCTATTTTTTATAATATACATATATATATAAACATAACCAAAGCAAATACTTACCAAATACAGTCTCAAAGGACATCATAGGATATAGGATTTCAGGACCATATAGAAAGATATAGTTAGGTTTATCATTTCTGCACGTGAGAGTATGAAATGAGAAAGAAGATCTATATCTATGTTAGGAGAATCTATTCTATTATGTGCATAAAAAATCACTACTCAATACCTTAATTATTTAACCCCACACCCCTTCACAACTTTTCTCTCATAACATAACTGCAACAACAGACAAAGGAAAAAAGTAAAGTAACTATCAACAAGAAGAAGGTATCTTACTCAATTCACAAACACACAAACACACAGATAATGAAAAGAACAAAAATCTGGTGTCTATTTAATATGCAAAATTGCAAATAACATGGAACAGACTACAATACTAAGGCAACAATGCGGGAGTGGGACATTCAACAATTAACTAGGCCTTATCTCATTCGGTAAGACTAGAAACTTTTACACGAGTCAAATAATGCAATTGAGGAAGATTAAAAATTAAACTATCAAATAAACAATTAATCTGATAACACTCCTCCTTCTTTTTTACATTGATCATGTCAAGAAAAAATGCATAATGCACAGGCATTACAAAACAACAACACAATAGTATAATTTGACCATTACAGATTTTAAAACCTTAGATAAATTATATGCAAAATTTAAAAGCTATTCACTCCTATATCAAACATTCTAAGTGAATTCCATAGAAACCTCACTTGCCTGCTTACCAAATAATGAAGAAATCAGTGACACAATGTTCTCCTCCAATTCCTCTTGGTACCTTTCTTTCTTGTTCTTTTTATTGACAGGAATCTGAACAACAAAGAACACAACCTGAATATTACAATTAGGTCATAGTTTACACCTAAAATAGGAGATTTTCAATTGAAACTAAAGTTGGCTTTGAAAACGATACCTGGTTCTTGTGAGTTTGATTGAGAGAGAACGGAGAAGGACCAAAGTAGGAGGAGCCACAGTGGCAACAGAAAGAAGGAGCGATGGCGGCACGGTAGCAGCTGAGCGACAGATGGCGTGAGCAAAAGGAGCGACAGTGGGGAGCGACAGCGGCACGGCAGCAACAGAGCGGGACGGTAGCACGAGCAAACGGAGTGACGGCGGTGCAACCGTAACGCCGGCAGAAGAGAATAATGGTTGTTTCTGAAATTGGTGGCGGATTGGTGAGGAATGCAGAAAAAAAAAGGATAAAATGAGGGTTGGTGTGGAATTTGGGGCAAAATAGTATTTCTGGACTTGGAGGCGAGAAGTGGCACGGGTATGGTGTTTTTAGCAATAAAAATCGACGGTATCGTTGTCGATTTTAATTTGAAAAAAAAAAGCAACGAATTTTGTGTCTATTTTATACATTAAATCCACACCATTCATTTGATTTTAGAAAAGCAATCTAAACCGTTTAAATTTATCGACAGAAGCTTTGTCGATATTTTAAATATAAAAATAGACGTAAGGTCCATCGATTTTAGAATAGAAGTATTTTCACCTCTCAGTTCATCGACATTATGACGATAGTTTAAAAAGGTTTAATGCATCGATTTTATTAGTTTATTTTTAATTATCTTTTTTTAAAATATCGACAGCAAGCCATCGAAAAATAGCAACGGGAGAGATAGCCGTCGATTTTTTGCGTTGAAAAATACGTTTTTTTTGTAGTAAATGTTAGAGTATCGTTGAAATTTATTATTTTTGGTCATCACTTTTAGTCATTAACTTAATTTCTTTAGTTTAATAATCTAATAATATATTTTAGCCCATATTTTTAAATATTAATAACTAATTAAGAGTCAAAATAATAATTTTTTTGACTTTTTAGCATTTTTCATATTCTCCTAACTTTTAAATAAAGAAAGCTTTTAATTTTTAATTTTTTTGATGTTTAAAAGTATATATTTAAGTTTTTTCCTCTTTTAAGTATTACACTACAAGAAAAAATAGTATTTATAATAAAAAAATTGTTATAAAAAATATTAAGTTGGTTAAGAAAGAAATTTGTAATAAAAAAATTGGTATAGGATTGTTGTCATATGTCTCGTTACAAAAAGTTTTTATAATAAAAAATGAAATTGTTACAATAAGAAATAATATTTTGTAACAAATTTTTTAATATAAAAATAAAATTTATTACAAATTAAAAGTGGTAACAAATTTTTTACCGTAAAATATTTTTTGTAACAATATAATTTTTTCAATTATAAAATTTTGTTACAAAATATAACTTAATTTTATAACATTTTTCATTTATTTAGTTACAAAAACTTAATATTCATTTGTAATAATTTTTTTAATATAAATTACATACATAATTTGTTAAATAATTGTATTATTTTTTAATTAATTAATATATTAACTAATTTGCTGAATAAGTCAATATTTAACTAAGATTGTTTTAATAAAATAGTATTATTAAAGTTAATTCTATAAATCTAACCACAAGTTAGAAGTTCTACATAAGTTAGTATCTACATGAATCAAAATATTTTTGAGTCCCGTAACTAGCATATTGTCATCATTTTGGCACTCCTATAAAGGTGAAAAACCAAAACAAAAATTAGAAACAATATATAATACTAATACTTACAATTTTTTTCATTTACTTTTATTCAAAATTCTTAGAAAAATTTTGGCAGAAATTCTTCTAAAACTTGGGGTCTACGATTTCATCAAAAACAACAAATTCATCACTTATTTCTCAATCATTACATAACCAAAATTATCAATTCAAATAATATGATATTTGTCATTTCTTGATCATAACACAACTAAAATGTAATAAATAGATCCATATACAATTAAATATGGACTAATAATATATCAACCATGTATGAATATGTATTAAAACTATAAGCAATTTTACATGTACCTTTAATTGTTTAACCATTTCCATTGTGAAATAGCGCTATCAAAGAGTTTACAAGGGCTTGTTGGGCTTCTAATTGAGATTTTATGATACATGGCCAGGTGGGTATTTTGGTTATTTTATATTAAAGGGACAGAATAGTAATTTCGTCATATTCAAAGATCTGAATATGAGAAGAATTTTACCATGCTGGTCTTGGATATCAAGAAAACTAAGAGTTCGTCTCAAAAATACTGATGTTCCTAATGATAATGAAATTGAAGTTTAGAGTAATGCTAATCCAACTTCAAAAACTCCACATGCAATGGATAATAATACCTCAAATCCAGAAGGATCAACTCCTATTGAAGGTGACGATAAGGATAATGTTAAGAGTGCTTATTAGTAGTATTTTGATCATTTGAAAGTTGAAAGTGAATGGAAAGCAAAATACAAATTTTGCAAGAGTGTGCTTAATGCAAATTCGAAGAATGGTACCAAGTCATTGAGGAACCATGTAGACCGATATTGTAAGAGAATAAAAGTGGCCAACTCAAGGCAATCTACAATTGTTGAATCACTAACAAAACAAGCACAAATACAAAAAGTAAATGAAGATGGCTTTGTGTTTGACCCTTCAAAGACAAAAAAGTGTGTTGTCAAAATAATTGTCCTGCATGAGTATTCTTTTAGTTGTGCGGACCACCATGAACTAAGATAAGTGTTTGCATCAATGCAACTAACATTTAAAATGATCAGTCGAAACATAGTCAGAAAAGACATCTTGATCATGTTTCGAGATGAGAAGCTAAAGTTAACTCTTCAACTAGAAGAAAATAATAGTAGAGTTGCAATAACAAGTGACATGTGGACTTTCAATCAAGAAAAATGAAGCATGGTTGTCACGGCTCACTATATTGATAGTTTGTGAAAGTTGCAAATGCGCCTATTGAGGTACTTCAAAATTTTCATAAACTTTTATACATTGTGTTGTCTTTGTATGTTGAGTTTTGTTAATCTAAAATGAATGCATGTTTGTTTTATTTTTCAGCTTTTGTTATATTCTTTGTCCCCATACAAGTGAAGTTCTCACTCAAACATTGATGAAAATATTGTTAGAATAGAACATTGATAGAAAATTATCTACTGTTACATTGGATAATTGTTCTACTAATGATGCTATGATATAGATGAATTGTTGGGGCATTTAGATTCTTCATTCTTGATGTTGGGGGATAAATTGTTACATATGCGTTGTTGTACTTATATATTGAATTTGATTGTGAAGGATTGTTTAAGTATAGTTAAGGAAAGTATTGAAAAGATTCGTAGTAGTGTATTGTATTGGACTGCAATGCAAAAAAAGAACAAAACTTTTGTGAGTTGGTGTACTAAAACAACGATTCCATTTACTAAGAAATTAGTTCTTGATTGTCTGACTAGGTAAAACTCAACTTATTTGATGTTAGAAATTGCTTTATTGTATAGAGCTTTCTTTTCTAGGTTAAGGCAGATGGAACTCCAATATAAAACTGTGCTCAGTAATGAGGAGTGGAAATTTGCCAAGGAAATATGTAATAGATCGAAGTTATTTTATGATGTTACTCAACTATTTTTTTGTTCTAAATTTTTGACTATCAATCTTTATTTACTACAACAATTTTGACCTGTTGCAACATGTAAGGTAAGCAACACTTAAAAAGTGTTGTTTAAAATGATAAAAAAAATGCTTAATATTTGTTGCAATGAAATATTTCTATCACAACACTTTTTTAACTAACACTACATAAGTATTCCCTTTGATTAGATAGAGAACACTGAAAGGCATTGCTTCAGCGAAATACACATGCAACACTTACCATGTACATAAATTACACTTTTTTAGAGTTGTTTTAAAATTTTTAATAAGCTTCTCATTATAAGTGTTGTCTAAAATATATAAAAGTATTTTTGTTAAAATTTCAATTTTTTCACTAAATATATCAATAGAAAACCAAATGATTGAAACACAGAAACTTTTATTCATTCATCATCTTCACATTCAATTCCCAACAAAATGTTGAAACAAAATGCTACTGGTAACCCTAACCCCGAAATCAATGAAATTCGTGATTCCGTCTCTACTCGCAGAGAAGCATTCCCTCTCTCTATGTTCCTCCTTAGTCGCAGTTTGTCGTGTTTGTCCCTACTGGCCTTGTTGTGCTCTCTTCGTGTTCCTCTCTACTCGCGGTTAGTCATGCTAGTCAGGTTCTTCTCTTCGCCTTGTTTTGCTTGCATTCCTACCCTCGCCTTGTTAGCTTGCATCAATTCAGGTAGTATATTTTTTAGTTGAGTTTTTCTTTTTCTGCTGAGCTATTTTTTCATTCATTTCTGTTTTCAACACAGTTTACCTCGTGTTGATCTCTTTATCGAAGCACAAACACAAAATCCCTCACCCCAACACACAATCCCTAAACACAATCTCGAATTCGATTATGGAATGGAGACATTGACGTGTGTTCCTCTCTGTTCGTTCATCATTGTTCGCGGTTTGCCCTAATCTGCTTGTGTTCATTATTTTGCTCGTTTTCTTCTTTAGTTTTGAGCTTCAATCATCGTTGTTCGTTGTCTTCATCTCTAAACTCTTCGAGTTTACTGGCCTTTGTTCATCACCACTGGTCACTGTTTCGCAGGTACCTATGATTCTGCCTTTTTCTTTTTCTTTTTCTTTTTTGCGCTTTAAATCCTAATTTTAATAATGTTGATGTTGCTATTATAGCTTTTGGTGATATTTCATTGCCATCGCCATGCTCGATTATCATTGCTCGCGTTTCTGCTTGCGCTTTGAGCTTTTCTATTTTGAGATTCTCATGTTCGATCATTACTGCTCGCCCTTCATCTCTGATTTCTTCCAATTTGTCAGTGTTCTTCTGCTAGTATTCACCGTTGCCAGTCACTATTTTGCAGGTATTGATGATTCTGCCTCTGTTTTTATTTTCTATTTTAGCACTTTTTTGGTTTTGAATCCTAATTTTTGGTTATATGAAACTTGTGCACGTTAGTTTTGAGGTAGCTACTCTCACGGTGTGTAGCTACAAATTAAAAGTAATTGGTTCTACTTTCATTGTGTTTATTTGGATTGAAATCTCTCTGTAGAATTTAATATTAAATGTTATTGTGTAAATTTAAGGGTTTGGTCAGATTTTGTGATTATGAAATGTGGAGTTGTGAACTTTAACTTCAACATTTTAGTATTCTTTCTTATTTGGTAAATTGAACTTTTACTCTTGGTTGACTTGCAATGTTTCCTTAGCAATTGTTGTATGAGTTCTATTATATAAACTTGTTTATTGGATCACAGTGATATAACTGCATAGTTTATATCCCAATTCTATATGTATTTACGGTTGTCATTCTGAAATTAAAGTAATTTTGGTTTAGCTAGCTAGGTCCGCTGATAAATACTTCATGGTCTGAATTGATAGCTTATTTAATTATTATCCTTTTAGATACTTCATGTTTTAAGACTATATAACAAACACAAATTGGATTACAAGTCTCATAAATGTTTATTTCTCTGCCGTTGTTGTGGCCTTTTTGCCTCTTAACTACTACTCTGTGTTTGTCGCCATCTTTTTCTTTGTGCTTATTGCTGTAGTCCTCCAGGTAGGCTGTCGTTCCTCAATTTGTTAATTTATGTCCTGAGTTTGTTGCCAGTCCCTGTTTTAGTGTCTTTTGTCTCATATAAGATAACTAAAGTGTTCATACTAGTAATTTATGCCTTGAGTTTATCTCTATCCCCTGTGCTTGGTGTTTTAGCTTTTGTTTTTCTCTTGAAAGAGATTGATAAAAAATATTTGTTGATCTTTGGCGAACACCAAGTGCAAATTGTGTATATATAGCAAATTGTTGCGTCATAACCTCGTAAGATATTTCTATAGGTTGATTCTTCCTGATATTCTTTCTCACTCATTATGCATTTAGATGTGATTACATCCACATTTGACTATGGTAGTGGCTCTATTAGTGCCTATGATACCGGTGCCTAATTAGTAATTAATAATATAAATATCTGAATTTGGTTAACACGTGGGTCAAGTCATTACAATTTGTCTTTCCTCTTTTAATACAAACTTAATGTGCTTTATTATATGATATTGATTTACAAACCATGGCTATAAATTCTGTGATTCTTTATAATCTTATCCACGAAACAATTTAGAATGGCATTTAGATACTTGTTTGCCTTCTTGTTGGCTTTATGCCTCTCACACCCTCCTCATTCTGTTCTTGTTGCACAAAATTTGCCATTCCAAGCTGTGAATCTAGGAAATTGGTTGCTTATTGAGGGATGGATGAAACCTTCTCTCTTTGATGGAAATGCCAACAAAGATCTCTTGTTATGATTCTTTCTTTATTAGGGTCCACTTCATTTGCAAATTCAATAGAACTCCTTATGATTTCAGGATGGAACTCAAGTGCAGCTAATGCCCACTAAGTTCTAGAAATATTCCGCTGCAGAAAATGGAAGAGGAGCTGATCTTGTTGCCAACTGTACTTCAGCTTCAGCTTCAGTGACACATCCTTCAATTTTAGAGTGTTTAACAAGAAATTTCTTGGGATGGAAAATCAAGGTAGTGAAAGGTTCAATCAGAAACATCAACAATAGCAGATTATGTAGGCACTAATTGGGACGAGAATGGTTCCAAAGATGCTCATCGTATTTAGCTTTTTTTTTCTTTTAAGTACATGTATTTTGTTAAGGGTCTTTTATTTAATTAATTTGCCATATTTTGTTATGTGAATAAAGAGTTATATAATAATATGTTTTAACTCAATAATATATATTCAAGTAGAATACGTTAAGGTTTTGTTTTATTTATCATATTTTTAATTTTATTGTATTAAATTTTAATGAAATGCTTAAATTATTGTACCGATAGCTAATAAATAGTGGCAAAATGTACCTGGTACTATCATAAGAAAAAATAATGGTTTTAAAGAAGAGCCAATGCCTCAAAATTGATGCAATAGTAACAAAAGAAGTGGCAATGCTTCTAAAGTGATACTATAGTCGAGTGCAATATGCAACATTGCCTAGAGTTGCTATACTAATATAATAGGCATCGTTTTTCACTAGTTGTAAAATTATTAAAAAAAGACGACGCTTAATAAGTGTTGCATTAGAGTCTGACCAAAAGCGTTATTTTTGTTTTAGAATAGGCAACGCTTTCGAATAGTTGCTTAAAAAAGTGTTGCTTTTGAAGCAAAAAAAGTGTTGCTTTGACCTAAGGCAATGGCTGTATATGCAAGGGGTCCAAAAACGTTACTTTAGGTCTAAAAGTATTGCTATAGATCAAAAGCGACCCTTTATCAACCTTTAAGCAACATTTTTTAAATGTTGCCTCAATTTGAAAATGTTATAGTGATTTTACTCTGGTTTGTAAAATAAGTCTCATTGGATGAATGTCAACTTTCTAGTAATCCATTAATTGCTAATATGACATCTAGCATGAAGAAGTAATTTGAAAAGTATTGGGATGAGATTGATGGCATTATGGGTGTTGCTGCTATTTTAGATCCTAGGTATAAGATAGTTGGGGTTGAGTTTCAATTTAAAAAAATGTATCCAGATCCAACAGAATGTTCCAAATAAGTTGACAGAATTTATCAGTTGTGTAATAAGTTGGTTTATGAATACAATAAAAAAATGAGTTCTAATGTATCACATGTTGGTACAAAAAAAATTAATGGAAGTGAAAATGTAAGTCTATTTGGGGGTGATGATTATGTGTGTGTTTGGATTATAGTTTACCAATAACAGTTTGCATAAAATTGATTTTACAAACTTGATTTTGATGAAAAATAAGTTTGTGTTAACGTAATTTATGTTTGACAATTTTTATATCAAAATGGATTATAGTAAAATAAATGTTGTTTATATTATACTACTCAAAATTACTTTTAAATAAAAATTTAACAAAAAATACATCAATTTAAATAATTTTTTATATTATCCTATTATTTTAATTTAAATATTTAAATAGATCTTATTAATTAATTTTATAATAAAATTAATATTTACTTACTAAATTAAAGTAACATATAAAGTTGTCAAAATATATTTTAATACATAAAAATGCTAATAAATATTAAATTAAAATATAAAACACTAATAAAATACATAAAAAATAATATCTTATACAAAATTAGTATATAAGAACACTATTATTTCTACTACATGTGATTAATAATTTGATTTCTAATCGAGTCTCGAATACGGTCTATTTCTGCAGAAGAGCTAACACTTAAAGTTTGATCAAAGCTTTCACCAACATAACTATTATCTTCTCCATCAAGAATGATTGCATGTTCATATTGATTAAATTCAATATCTGTTTTAGAATGTCTTCTAATAAAATTATGAATACCCATTGTTGCACACTCTATCTGCACTTGAGTTTCAGTTTTGAATTTGGGCATGTGTCGCAAGATAGCAAATCTATTTTTTTACACTCCAAAAGTCCTTTCTATTGTGCATCTTAACCTTGAGTGATAATAATTAAACACTTTATTATGATTTATAAATCCAAAAGAATGCCTAAAATCTTCAAGATGATAGTGCTCATATTTATATGGACCAATATATCTTTTGGGTGTTGGATAACCGGTATCTACCAAATAATATTTACTTAATGAATAATAAAATTAGTTATATCATATGATAATCAAGTAAATATAGCTTATTTGTAAGAATATGATAAAAATTAACCTAGAGGAGGATGCGAAAAATTCATGGTAGGAGTTGTAATAATATTGTCAAATACACGAGCATCATGTGCAGTGCTTTCCCAGGTAAAGCAAAAATAAAGCACATGTCCTAATTACATACAGCCATTATATTTTGTGTTAGATATCCTTTTTTTCTAATGAATTTGGGTTGATCACTTGGGCTAACTACACATGGGATATAAGTACCATCAATGCTCCTATAACATTTTTAAAAAATGGCCAGTATTGTTGGTCGTTTTTTTATTTTGTTGTGAATATTCTGAAATTTAGGATCTGATAGCTCAATATATTTAATAGAAAATCTCAAGCAAGCAACCAATACCTCATGAAAATGTCTATTTACTTTCTCTCCAGAATGTTAAAATCTTTCTTGTATTACCCAGTCCATGACGAACCATATTTAAGAATATTGCAACTATTTCCTGAACTCTCATTTGCCTTGTATATTTTAATCCTTATTCAACTATTTCATCACAAAATTGAAAAAAAACATGTTTTTCCATCCGAATCATTTCATAACAATGAATGCCATGGCCACATAAAATTTTTTGCACCCATAAACAACCTATTTGTTTACTAGTGCTGCATAGTTCTTTGTACAAATAATTGACTGCATATTGACCAATCAATGCAGAAACATTTTTAATCTCATCTGTATCTTCTTCTATAATAGAAAATAAGTTTGATTTTTCATGTTATTCTTTTTCATATTCTTCAAACAAATACTTCATGTCATTCCAAATTAATTAACAAAAATTAAGTCTTACAAAGAAATATAAATAAATTATTATGAACATAACAACACCAAGCTAAGAAATAAATTATATATAATAAGAATAATAATTAAGTATCACAGATAATATATTATAAAATGATACAAAAGCAACATACAAATTTTTCTATTATCTTATTCTAGCATAACAAAAAAAAAATCATGACACCAAATTAAAACAGAGTATAATAATAACTTAATTAGTTTTGCATGAAAGTCACAAAAAAAAAAAATAGTTTTACATGAATGGTAGTAAATTATATGCTACATATTTGAGCCAACCCAACATTATTTGCTCATATCCTTTTAAGGATACAAACATTTCTCTAGCAAGTTTAAACATCATTAGTTGACAACGACGACTATGAAAATCGGGATCACTAGAAATCATTTCAGTCTTTTGAATTTTAGCTATTATTTTCTCAATCGATGCATCGTTTACTAAAATGTAGACACAATAATAATTGAGTGTGATTCAGATGCAGAAGAAATTCTATTTATTGTATATGTAATTTACTTTGAGACAGAAACTTTAAAGTTTTTCTTTTTTTTGTTGTTTCACAAACTACATCTTTTTTTCTTTTTTTTCGTACTCTTTTGACTATTATTTTCTTGAGAAAAACTAAAATTTATTTGTAAAAATTCAATACTAACTACCACACTAGCATCTATACCTTCTTCACTATCTCCAGAACCTTATTTTATATCAACATGACCTTCCTCAAAGTATGGCCGATATCCATCACCATATTCTTCTATGCTACTAGGTAATATCCAGATGAGGAAGTCCAAGCAAATTTGTCATTGGCTATAACATCCTTAAATAATATAGTTAACGCATCTTTATGAAGTCCTTTATTTCTGAATTTTTCATACAGGAATTTTTTTTGTATGTGCACAACTAATTAACACAACACTTATAATCAAAAATAAACTTAAAATTTTTGCTTTAATAATAAATTACTACGTACCAATTGTTTTCTCTCTCACCATTCATTTGATGTATCAACCGTGTGTTTAGTATAATCTCATCCTAAATCCATTTTTTTGCCAAAAAAACTTGTACCATACTGACAATTCTTTCGTAAGATTGTCCCACTTATTTTTTACTTGAGTCTTGTCATATTATTTTTAAATTTTTTATTAAATTGAGATAAAGCATCCTTCCAACCTTTCTTTATAAGAGTGGTTTTATTACGTTGCTGTTAGCAACTTGATTAAGAAATGCTTGGATAAATTGTTTAATGGTTTCTATGTTCCATGCTGCTATTATCTTTTGAGATTCATTGTTATTCATTAATCTATTAAAAAAATATAAATTTTAGAGATATATATAATCAAATATGTTATATTTTTCTTAAATTTCAAGTAATATTGTGAGAATGTTAATATACATAAAAAATAATAATATCCATAAAAATTAGAACACTAAAAAAATAATATAAAATTTATCATATAAATAAAATAAATATAATAAAAAATAAAAATATAAAAGAGAGTACTATAAATTTTATAATGTCAAACAAAAAGAAAATATTTTATAAGTTTTTAGTATTGCCTAGTATTCTTTAATTTAGTATTATTTTGGACTATAAATTTTTATTTTGTCCTTTTTGATGAGATCACAATTCATATTATACAAAATTTTGATAATAATATAGTATATAATAATTATAATTATAAATTTTATAAAGCCAAATAAAAAATAAAAAATCTCATACAAAATGAAAATAAAGTACATCATAGAATAGAAAAAAAACTAATACAAATAAAAAACTATAAAAGTTTTATAAAACCAACCATATATATCATATGAATAAAAAAATTACTATAAATGGTAAATAAAATTTATACAAATAAAACCAAATAAAAAAATTCATACAGAACTTAAATATAGTACAAAAATGAATAGAAAAATAGAATGTATATGAAGAAAAAATAATAAAAATACCATAAAAATTAATAAAATACATGAGAGATCAGAGTACTGAAAAAAAAAGTCAAAAACATTTGTCATATGAATAAAAAATACAATAAAATAAATAAAAAATTATATGAACAAAACCAAATAAAAAAAGGTTTCATAAAAATATTCATATAAAAAATAGTATAGTAAAAGATAAAAAAAAATCATATGAATTAGGAAGTAATATGAACTCCAAAAACATAACATCAACACAGAACATCAAAACACTAAAAAAATAATATAAAAATATTTATCATATAAATAAAAAGAATACAATAAAAAATATAAAAATCAAAATATGAAAAAGAATACTAAAAGTAATAAAAAATTAAAATATTTACCATGACAATAATTGAAACAAATATGAAAGATCTTGATGAAAACAAAAAATTTTTGAATGAAGAATCACAAATAACTATTGTGAAAGTAGATGGTTACTTGTATTCTTTTTATAAAAGAAAATGAAGGGTATGATTGGTAGAAAAGAAATAAATTTCTCACCTAATTTCCTCAACAGTAACCAGCCACCATGAATGTGAACGCATAAGCTACAACTTTTAGCTTCACGTGAACGTGCGTCAAGAGATGAAATCACTTTTGTGTTCAGAAGATTAAAAAAGTTGCCAAACATGAAAAAGAAGCATTCAAAAAATTCAAACGCGCTTCTCTCTTTCCCAACGCAAAACCAAACATACCCTATATAGTGTATCTTAAAAGAAGAAAAATGACAAGGGGTTCATGTATGAATGTTGAGTTTGATCATTATCTTGAGGAAGAAATTCATCCTCTAAATGATTTTAACTTTAATGTTTTGAAATGGTGGAAGAACAACCAGATGAAATTTAAAGTTCTAGCAAAAATACCAAGGATATATATGCTATTCCGATGTCCACTATTACTTTTGAATATGCTTTTAGTACAAGTGGTCGTGTAATTTCTCCTCATCACGGAAAGCTCAAAGAAAGCATAATTGAAACATTGATGCGCGGCCAAAGTTAGTTGTAGACAACCTTAGGGAGTACAGGTGATATTTTACTTAATATTCATTTATGTTAATTTTTTACATAATACCAATTAATTTATTAATTGTTATCTCTTTTGATTTTTAGGTTTGAATATTGACCTTCAAACCTTTAATGATGATAAAGATGTGAAAAGTGATCAAGAATAAGGATTGAAGACTCTTTTATATTTAATGATGCAATTTTCTTATTGTGGTGTTAAATTTGTAGTGATCAAACATTAACTTTTTTATTTGAAGTTATTTGACATTGTATGAATCTTATGTTTGTGTTTCTATTTAGGAATAAATTTTAAGTTTCTATCTTAATTTATATATGAATATGTAAAAATTAAAATGTTATTAAATTTTTATAGAGGCAGATAAGGGCAGGGCAGGTGCCCGCAGGTAGGGGTGGGGCGTGTAGTAGTTGAGTGAAAGGAAGACAAGGCCGGGTAGGGCAAAAATCCGCCTCTACGGACCCCACTACCACCCCTATTTTTGCTCTATGTAAGTACCTAGTTAGACCAGATTGTTCCCATGTCTCTCTAGCCTCCTTGCAATTAGCCATACAGTACATATGAGTTTCTGGTTCTGTTTGACAGCAGGGGCAAGTTCTGTTCGTTGAAGGGAATCGGATATGGAGGAGATGGAGCATAGGAAGTCATTCATGGCAAGCTTTCCACAAAAAAATCTTGGTCTTATGGAGGATTTTTAGCTTCCACAAAGGCATCTAGAGATCTTTCCTTCTCATAATAGAGGTAAATATTAATCTGTTCGTTAAGAAATTCATATGCAACTTGGTAGCCCGAAGCAACACTGTGATCCCCTGACATGTGAAAAACCCATCTTAATTTGCCTGAACCTTCTCCAATTTCAATGGACAGAATCTGATCACTAATATCTTGAGGAAATAGTTGTTGGATTAAATTTTGATTCTATTGTTTATTTTCATAGAGAAGATCCTTGACTTGAAAAATATTACTAAGTTGAAGCATCACTGAAGGCGGAATCGTGAATGGGTACTCCGTAGGAATCAATAGGTCCTCAAAAATTTTGATTTCAAAGCTTAATCTTGCACTTTGCAGCAATTTCTTCTCTACTACTTGTGACCCTTCAAGATGTTACACCAGCCTTACGAAAGTATATTTTCAATTTTTGCCTTTAGAATATCACAATATCTATGCTATTTTTCTTTTATAATTCTAGCAAGAAAATAGCTTGGCTGTTGCTGCTCTATAAAACTGTTATCCCAGTAGCGAGATTTTGAGCCCTTGGGTCCCAGGTCCCTTTCCTTCTTCGGTCTAGTCATAGTGTTTCAGCTTATCCACACCATTCGTCTTTTCGAACTTTTCTAACCCCATCAAAATTAAGATAAGATGTTGTGAATTCCTGATATAAGAGAATCCAGATGCTTGAAACATGATTGTGTATGTGTGTAGGTACTACCTCCCCCACTGCCTTATACAGAATTTGTCATCCTCCTACTAAAAGCAGGTTTCTTTTCTACCCTACAACCTTTTTTCTGACCTTCTCCTTAATCTCACTAAAAGTGGCTTTCTTCGACTTACTAACAATTGATGGGAAGGCAAGATTTTTTTTTTGAAATTAGGATGATTAATATTAAAAATCAATCATTAATTGAGACAAAGAAGACAACATATTTGTTTAAATTAACTCGCTAACCACTAAAACTTTCATAGTTAGCTAGCAACTCCTGAATATTCTCACAATAAGCATAAGTGGCTTTACAAAACAAAATAAAATCATCTGCAAAGAGAAAGTGATCCACTCTAAGTCATCTTCTAGTGACTTAGACTCCCTGAATCGAAGTGTTTTGTTCTGCCTTCTGTAGCAGAAAAGAGAGACATTCTGTACAAAATAAGAAAAAGTATGGGGATAAAGGATCACCCTGTCGAATGCCTCTATTTGGCCCAAAAATGCCATGGAATTATCCTTCCACAATGACAAAATAAGAAATAGTAGTCACCAATTCATATATCCATCCAATCAAAGTATCATCAAAGTCCAATTTTTCCAATATAAACCACAAAAAATACCATTCAATTATATCATAAGCTTTACTCATGCCTAACTTGATTGCCATTCAAATTTCTAAGCCTTGTCATTTAATTTTAAAATAATGCATATATTCATAAGAAATAAGTACATTATCATATATTAGTCGGCCTTTGATAAACGCACTCTGGTTAAGACTAAGTAGCTTATTCATTATACCTTAGAGTATATAAACAAAAACTTTAGAGATGATTTTATAGACCGCTACAGATAGGCTAATAGGTCTAACTTGAGTCATACAAGAGGCACTCGTTATCTTTGAAATAAGACAAATATGGGTGTGGTTGAAACTTTTGAGAATTCTTACACTTGCAAAGAAACTACAAACTGCACGAAATAGATCCTCACTTAGAATATCCCAGTAGTTCTAGAAAAACTCAGTAGTCATTCCATCATATCCAGGGACACTCTGTGAATGTACATTGAAGGTAACCCTTTTGACTTTCTCCATAGTCACTAGTCTTTGTAGCCTTTAGTTTGTGGAAGCTGTAACCTTAGGCTCGAATACAGTAAAGAAAGGCTTTGGGTTCTTCTAGCAAGATGATGAAAAAATATCCATGTAGTAGCCTTCAGCTATTGAAACAATAGCTGAGTTGGATGTCTCCATCTCGCCATTAGGCCTTTCTAAATTCCATATCATCTTTCTTCTCATTATGTTCTTGAATTTCTTATGGAATAATTTAGTGTATGTTCTATGTAACACCTTACTACACAGAGCTTTACACCTAGGATGTAAAATAAAGGTGGCGAGATGCTACAACTTCTAAAAGAAAAAAATTTATATACATAATATAGTGAGTCATAACTAGGAGCCTTTGAAGAAAGCTTAAAATAAAAAATAGTAAAATGAAAAGCAAAAAACTCACGTCACGTAAATGAAAAATGGAAAGATAAGAGAAGCTAATATAGATATAACCCAAAGAGAGCTCCAAGGTACAAATATCAAAACTCAAGACTCGGCTCGCAAAGACAAACCGGCTTGAGCACGTAAGTATATAACATATATATAAGAGAACCCAAAATAAGCCCAAGATATAGAGTTACAGAACCTATTTCTCCAAAATAACCTCTAAGAAGAAATTAACACATCAGTAAATAAGTAGTGGAAACAAAAGTATCTACATATATACATATATTCAAAATAAAGTCCCAAAGACAAGGATCTCCACTATCAGAAGCTTTTAGTATGCCTCAGCGAGGTGCCTCACGTACACGTCCTGCATTTGAAAAACACAAAATATGTATGGGATGAGAATCGGAGGTTCTCAGCATGGTAACGGTGCCCACATAACTAACATATAAAGTCCCGGAAAAGCCGAAGGCAATCCTAGAACTTCCGACAATAGATTCAAACTTAAAACTAACATTTTAAACCACAAACAGAGTGAGGTATCTAAGAATTTCTGGTTCTATCTAACTTCCTAACTTAACACCTAAGCTCTTCATCTCTTTCTTCAATCCTTCGAAACACCGATGCACAGACAGACAAGGCAAGCACAAGTAGATATTCAAACATAGCAAATATAGCAAATAAGCATAGATATTAAAGTAAGCAAACCCAAGAAGTGCAAATCAAACAAGTTACATAAATGTATATGATGCATGCCTTTCCTACCGGCCGTGAGCTTACGTGTCGGTTACTTTGCCAGAGTCCGACACATCTAGTAGCTAATCCGGATATCGTCCTCTTGAAAACCGGTGGGTGGTACACCACCACGAACTCCACCTGGCAGGCGGTACACCACCATGAACCCCACCATTGAGAGCGGTACACCACCACGAACCTTCGAAGATCTTCAATTGGAAAAACAACATACACATGTGGGTGGTAAACCACCACGAACCCCATACAACATTCTCTTTTAAAAACATGTAGGCGGTACACTACCACAAACCCCACATACATTCTCTTTCTTTTAAAAACATGTGGGCGGTACACCACCACGAACCCCACATACGTCTCGACAATGGGCAACCGGTAAAAATTGATAACTATACTTGTTGTAGTTCACTTAGCTTTTAGTCTCATATAATTCCAATCACTATTAAGATGCCGGTTCACTTTCAAAGTTGATGTTTCATTTGAAAACTTTAGATTTTCAACAAGTAGTTTAGTATTTCAAAATTCAATCCCTTTAATACTTCTCAAAATCAATTCCAAATCAACTACCAACCAAATTCATCACCATCACAATACATCAATAACCAGCTCAATGACAACAATCCAATATAATCATCAAAATTTAGAAATTCTCAACAATTGGTCATCAAACAATTCCCAATCCACATAATTAATCAATATCACTAATCAATAATTCAACTCTTATCTTATGGTCAACTAACCTACGTTTTCATGACACATTATATTTTAATTAGGAGAAACTGAAACCAAACCTAGGTCGATTCCCCAATAAACCCAGAACACCTCTCTTATATATCACACTCGAAGCTTTGAAATTCCAGCTTCTTTCCAAGCAAAGCCTAGCCTCTAAGGCTTGATCACAAGCTTCCCAAATTCTTAAATTGATTCCAGTCAACAACTAATTTTAATCTAACAACACATTTATCATCACAATCAATGTAAAACTCACTAACTTAACATTCCAAAAGGTTTGTGGGTGCTTACTTGACCCATAGCTCTAATGAGCTAAACTCGACAATACCCGCAAGTTAATTCGAACCTAAACACCGAAATTAAAAAAAATTCAACATAGATTCTCATTGAATTTCAAAATTTGGGAAGGAGAGTTCTGAAACTGAGAAGTGAGTTTCATACCTAATAAAGGACTGGGCTTTGTAGAGCTCGACGCTGCGGTCAGTGGTCACAAACGACTCGTCAATTGGAGCTCCGGATAAAAAGTTATAGAGGATTGAATTTATGAGTGAGGGTTTGGTGTTTCTCCCCCATTCCTTAGCGGCCCAGCGTGTTTCATAATGAGAGGGGGGAAAGAGAGAGCTGAAGCTCTTTTGTTCATTAAGTTGGGTTGGGCCTTGGGCCCAATACGGGCCCGGTTCACTTAGATCGGCCCGTTTGGTCCAATCTTGGGCCGAATTTTTTAAAATTAGTGTCAAAATTCTTTTTTTAATTAGCTCAACCTCATTAAACTATAAATTTTATTTTCTAATTTTCTTTATTAATAATTAATTTAGTTATTTACTAATTTTGCGGATTTTACATCCTACCCACCAATTTAGAATTTTGTCCCCAAAATTCAGGTTCAGTTATCCAAAAATAGTTTAGGGTAGTTATTTTTCATGTTGGGTTTGAGTTCACAAATGCGTTCAACAATTTCAGCTTGATTCCAAGCAGCCGTTATTAACAACACTACTCTTCTGCCTAGTCGCTTAACACTGGTATTGCCAATCTCAACCAAAACTACTCAATACGTCAAATTCCCATCTTGATTTTAAACTAACTTAGATTGTAAAACGTGGTTTACCTCAGAGGTATACTGCTGGCATTGTGGAATGTGGGTATGTTGTGCATGTTCGAGGGATATAATGGAAACAGTGTTTGATATCTCACCGGCCTTTAATCTGCCTTAATACTTCAAATTATTTAATACATCTTGGTTGTAATTCTTTAGTTTGATAGCTCCCCGGTTCTAGTCTATTGAAGCAACTTTTAGGAATGTGTAACCTCCTCCTTTAAACTATCTAAGCCCTCTCTTTTCTTATTCGCATAACTTATCTATTGGCTTTACGCAGCTATAATTCTCAACTCGAATTTGCCTAATCTTTTCTTTGTTGTCTCGGGTTTCAACTTGGGACTTATAATACTTACTCCTCATCTTCTAACATGTCAGATATTCAGTCACACACGGTGCCATGTCATTCCTGATTTCGGACCACTCAAACATATCTTATTAAAATCGTGATACTTCCTAGTAATTCTCAGATGAATCAAAATCTGCTCTTGATCCATTTTCGGTATTGGGCATACTAATCCTTTTCTTGTACTTTCAAATCCGTTCCCTCATCCCTCCAAGTTTTTCTTCTTTGTCTCCCTCGATTTCTTCTTAATTCCTTCTTGTTTACCAGACTTCAACATCCTTGGTAGTTCTCAATCGTCTTATTACGCTTCCCGCATCTCATCTTTACCATGTTCAAGATTGCAATGGATTTAGTCCGGCACCTCTAGCCACACTTACAATATCTAACTTAGGGCTTCAACTCACTTAACAGTTCTTCTCTTTTATCGTCCTCCAAGCAATACTCGGAGACTTTCTGCTGAGAGCGGCCATCACCACACAACGACGTTTCCCCCATGCGTCCACTGAGTCCTTCGATAATACTTCCTCACTGTTTTCGAATGGTTCAGTAGGTTCAAGTATTACAAATACTAGCATTAAGATTGATCTTCTTTTTGAGGTTCGAAGGTTTTCTTTGGCATTCAGGTGTCTATATACATGATGCATCTTAGAGTGTCAATTTAACCTCGGGCAATATGGTCGGCCCCGAATTCTTACTTTTGAGGAACTAGCATCATGATTATTATATCAAAGAATTGTATGAGGTATTAACTGAGTTAGAGTTGATTTCGAAAAGAATTTTAAGCTTTAAAGTGTTCAAATAACACAAGGGTATTTACTAAAAAGCAGAAGGATGTATTGCAGGGTGACTAAACATAGTAAGGTTACGAAGGATAGTACTACACTTTCAACAAATTTTCAAAATTCATGGATCATTTGTTCATATCGTAACAAGGTAAAGCTTCTTGCGGAAAGGATAGATTCATGTGCCCTAGGAGTGGAGTTCAGAGAATGATCAGACCGTCATTTAGGAATAAATTCGAGATAGCACCCTGGCACAACTTCTAAAAGAAGGAATGGGTTGAGTCATGAAGATTTATTGACAAAAAGCATGTGATAAAAATTGATTCAAACATTAGAAATAATCCCGTGATATGTGGTACGTTGGTAGCCCGTACAAACCATCCAGCGGCAAGGAAAAACAAAGAATTTTAAATTTAACCGTTATAAGTTAAGGAATTTGTATATGCCCATTCAAGTCATCGGTAAAGCCTGGCACCTTTAACTTAAAGTCCTCATCTCTGTCATAAACTAAAACTAATTGTGGCATCCCAAGATCATCATAAGCAATTAAATTTAAGTTAGCAATTTCGTGATTACCTCTGCCAGGTGACTACGTGCGATCGGCGTCCTGAGCTCTCTGATGGGGACAGTCCCTGGAGATATAACCTGGCATCCCACATTTATAACACAGTCCTAAACCCTTTCGGCATGGCCCATTTGGGTGGAAACTTCCGCACCTTTGGCACCTCATATCCTCTGAGTAATTAGTTACTTGCTTCCCTTTATCATTCCTCTGGTAGCTACCACTTTTCTTAAACTCTTGGCCCCTCGGTGCAAAGTTTCTTTCCTGATCTCTCCTAACAAATGTCTGATGGTCATCCTTATCCAAAGTCACCTTTCTCATACAATCCTCAGCAACACGGCTCTTGTTTACCAATTCAGAGAAAGTTCGAATCTCCATAGGCCCAACTGAGCTTAGAATATCACTCCGGAGTCCTCCTTCATATTTGATACATTTTCACTCCTTAAAGGCTTCCAGAGCACCCTGACAGATTCGGAAAAACTGGCACAGTTCCTCAAATTTATTTGTGTACTCTGCAACAGACATTTGACCCTATTTTAATTGTAGCAGCTCAAGCTCCTTAGCATTTCTCACTGAATTAGGAAAGTATTTTTTGTAGAACTCAGTCCAAAACATACCTAAAGATATCACAATAATGTCTGGTTGTAGAATATGTCGTGTTCCCTGGTACACGAAATCATGAGTTCACACTTTTCTCACAACTCCGCGCAGCTGACCAGCAAGTGCACTGGGCCGTCTAAGTAATAGCTTACGTGAGTAAGGGTCGATCCCACGGAGATTGTCAGCTTAAAACAAGCTATGGTCATCTTGTAAATCTCATTCAGGTGGATTCAAATGGTTATGAGGTTTTGATGATTAAAAAAGAAATAAAACATAAAATAGGATAGAGATACTTATGCAACTCATTGGTGGGAATTTCAGATAAGCGTATGGAGGTGCTTTGTTCCCTTTGAGCCTCTGCTTTCCTATTGTCCTCATCCAATCATGTGTACTCCCTTCCATGGCAAGCTATATATTGGTGGATCACCGTTGTCAATGGCTACCATCCGTCCTCTCAGTGAAAACATATCCGCTACGGTTTCCCGCATGGTTAATCAGCTGTCGGTTATCGATCGTGTCGGAATAAGATCCCTTGATCCTTTTGCACACTGTCACTACGCCCAACAATCATGAGTTTGAAGCGCGTCACAGTCATCCCATCCCAAATCCTACTCGAAATACTACAGATAAGGTTTAGACTTTTCGGATCTCAAGAATACTGCCAGTTGATTCTAGCTTATACCACGAAGACTCTGATCTCACGGAATGGAAGGTTCTATTGTCAGGAGAGGCAACCATGCATCGTGAGCCAGGAGGCCAAGAGATACACACTCAAGCTCTCGCAGATAGAACGGAGGTGGTTGTTAGGCACGCATTCGTAAGGGAGGATGATGATGAGTGTCACGGAACATCACATCCATCAAGTTGAAGTACGAGTGAATATCTTAGAACAAGAATAAGCATGAATTGAATAGAGAAACAATAGTACTTTGCATTAATTCATGAGGAACAGCAGAGCTCCACCCCTTAATCTATAAGGTGTAGAAACTCCACCGTTAAAAATACATAAGTGATGAAGGTCCAGGCATGGCCGAATGACCAGCCCCCAAACGTGATCTAGAGATCCAAAGGTAGTCTCAAAAATGAACTAAAGATATGAATACAATAGTAAAAGGTGCTATTTATACTAAACTAGTAAACTAGGTTTACAGAAAATGGGTAACTAAGTGTAGATAGTGCAGAAATTCACTTCCGGGGCCCACTTGGTGTGTATTTGGGCTGAGCATTGAAGCTTTCACGTGTATAGACTCTTCTTGGAGTTTAAATGCCAGTTTTGGTGCCAGTTTGGGTGTTTAACTCCAGTTTTGGTGCCAGTTCTGGCGTTTTACGCCAGAAAAGGGTCTCTGACCGGTGTTTTGACGCCAGTTTGGGCCATTAAATCTCGGGCAGAGTATGAACTATTATACATTACTGGAAAGCGCAAGATATCTACTTTCCAATACAATTGAGAGCGCGCCAATTGGGCTTCTATAGCTTCAGAAAATCCACTTCGAGTACAGTGAGGTCAGAATCCAACAGCATCTTTAGTCCTTTCTCAGCATCTGAATCAGATTTTTGCTCAGGTCCCTCAATTTCAGCCAGAAAATACCTGAAATCACAGAAAAATACACAAACTTATAGTAAAGTCCAGAATGTGATTTTTGCATAAAAACTAATAAAAATATACTAAAAAGTAACTAAAACATATTAAAAACTATGCAAAAATAATGCCAAAAGCGTATAAATTATCTGCTCATCATTCCCTGCCACCAGTATTGGGTTTAATCCTGCAATTGGTAGGTTGCAAACTCCACCCATTGTTCCCTGGGAACTTGCTGAGCTTGCAAGGCCCTCTCCATTGCTCGGAGCCAGTTATCAGCTTCAGTAGGGTTTGTGGTCCCTCAGAAGGGCAGGGGATGTACCTTCAGAAAAGTGGCTAAGGTCATTGGCCCATGATTCCCATTTCCGCCATTTCCATTATTAGGTTGATTTTCTAAGGCAGCAGTCATGGCCTGCATAGCTGCTGCCATGTTCTCCAACGTAGCCACGAAGTTTGCAGGGTTGTTCGCATTCGTCTCGTGTTCCTCATTTCAACTCCTATTTCCCTCGCCCGCGACCGCATCCACGAGTCGCCATCCGGTCCTGTTCACACAAAACAAGTGATATCATCGTGATCAGTCTCAACATCGTGAATCTAGTGCTTCGAAGTTCCAACGCAAACTCATGAACCTTATGCTATGTTTATCAATCAGATATCCTAAATAGCACGAAACACAACTCAGAGTATGCTCAGAAGCATAGTCAGTCCGTCCTTCAGGCTTTATAGAAATGAACTGCTCTGATACCATAATGTAACACTCTACCACACAGAGCTTTACACCTAGGATGTAAAACAAAGGTGGTGAGGGGCTATGATTTCTAAAAGAAAAAATTTATATACATAATATAGTGAAAAAGATTTATAACTAGGAGCCTTTGAAGAAAGGTTAAAATAAAAAATGGTAAAATGTAAAGTGCAACACTCACGTTACGTAAATAAAAAATGGAAAGATAAGAGAAGCTAATATAAATATAACCGAAAGAGAGCTCCAAGGCACAAATATCAAAACTCAAAACTCGGCTCACGAAGACAAACCAGCTTGAGAACATAAGTATATAACATATATATATGAGAACCCAAAATAGGGCCAAGATACAGAGTTACAGAACCTATTTCTCCAAAATAACCTCTAAGAGGAAGTTAATACATCAGTACATAAGTAGTGAAGATAAAAGTATCTACATATATACTTATATTCAAAATAGTCCCAAAGACAAGGATTTCTGCTATCAGAAGGTTTCAGTATGCCTCAGTGAGGTGCCTCACGTCCTGTATCTGAAAACCACAAAATATGTATGGGATGAGAACCGGTGGTTCTCAGCATGGTAACGGTGCCCACATAACTAACATATAAGGTCCCAGGAAAGCCAAAGACAATCCTAGAACTTTCGACAATAGATTCAAACTTAAAACTAACATTTTAAACCACAAACAGAGTAAGGTATCTAAGGATTCCTGGTTCTATCTAACTTCCTAACTTAACCCCTAAGCTCTTCATCTCTTTCTCCAATCCTCCAAAACACCGATGCACAGACAGACAAAGCAGACAAGGCAAGCACAAGTAAATATTCAAACATAGTAAATATAGCAAATAAGCATAGATATTCAAGTAAGCAAACCCAAGTAGTGCAAACCAAACAAGTTACATAAATGCATATGATGCATGCCTTTTCTACTGGCCGTGAGCTCACATGTCGGTTACTTTGACAGAGCCCGACACATCTAATAGCTAACCCGGATATCGTCCTCTTGAAAATCGGTGGGTGGTACTCCACCACAAACCCCACTTGGCGGGCGGTACACCACCACAAACCCCACCATTGCGAGCGGTAAACCACCACGAACCCCACACAACATTCTCTTTTAAAAACATGTGGGTGGTACACTACCACAAACCCCATGTATAATCTCTTTCTTTTAAAAACATGTGGGTAGTACACCACCACGAACCCCACATACATTTCGACAATGGACAAGTGGTAAACCACCACGAACCTTGCCAGGTCAAGCTCAAAACAATTTCATATTTAAACATCTTTCTCAACATTTCACCAACCTTTTATCAGCAAGTACTACAACAGTACATTCTCAAAAATATTTGATAATAATATAGGAATCTTTTCTTAAGATCGATACCCAAGGTAGTTACCAAAATAACACCGGCAGCCTAATTTCAATTATGTTTTTAAAATACCAAATAAATTCAGAATTGCACAAACTTTATGTCCAGGAAACCATCTCAGATTAAGCTTTCTAATAAATAAAAAATTATAATTTTCTGATCAATCTAGCCTCAGAAATAAAAGGAAAATTGTCTCTGCTCTAAAGTGATTAAAAACCAGAAAAACGGCAGCAGTGAGTAATATTCAATATTCCATATAAAATTCAAATTAATTCCAACCACATTCAAAATTAATATGGTTAAACATAACTTATCCAAGTTTCTTTCTCAATTAGTTCCAAGTCAATATTAATTTTAGTGAAGAAGTTACATAATTTGAAATTTAGATAGAAATAATTCAAAATATGTTTAGAAATCAAGCAGCTTAGTATTTTTCAACTTGTATAACTTTTACTATAAAACTTCAATTAGGCTAAATTTTGGTTTGAAAACTCGTAACTTATCTACCAACAAGTTTGTCTTAGTTGTAACTCAATTTCTATTTAATTCTAAGAGTTACAAGCATTGGAAGTGGATGCATAACTTGCAGAAAAATGATTCTTTCTGGCTTTGATCACCAGTTTTCAAAAATTCACAACTCCCAATCCTTAACTCCTAAAATTCTGAAATTTTAGAGCATTAAACCAAGTTAATCAAATTTTAAAATAAAATTAGTTTCTTTTCAATACTCAGCTCGTAGGAGTCGCTTCAAGACAAACAAGTTGCTGCCCTATTTGAACTTCTCTGCTGCAAGACAGATTTATCCACTTAAATTTAAAAATTTGCCATAAATTTTACATTTAACAAAAATGCCTCAACTTTTTCAGTCCAATTCCCTATATTTCCAAGTTTAATCCAGACTTGATCCCACACAATTCTGATTATCACAGAATTAGTTATAACTTTTTAAAGTTTCTAACTTTGTTTAAAAGTAATGCAGAAAATCAAATTTCATAATTCAACTTTGAAAAATCATAACTAAATCTCTAGAAGATACGGAACCTTTAAAATTGAATATTGATAACTATACTTGTTGTAGTTCACTTAGCTTTTAGTCTCATATAATTCCAATCTCTATTAAAATGTCGGTTCACTTTCAAATTTGCCATTTCATTTCAAAACTTCAGATTTTCAACAAGTAGTTTAGAATTTCAAAATTCAACCCCTTTAATACTTCTCAAAATCAATTCCAAATCAACTACCAACCAAATTCATCGCCATCACAATACATCAATAACCAACACAACGACAACAATTCAATAGAATCATCAAAATTTAGAAATTCTCAACAATTGGTCATCAAACAATTCCCAATCCACATAATCAATCAATATCACTAATCAACAATTCTACTTTTATCTTATGGTCAACTAACCTACGTTTTCACGACACATTATATCTTAATTACGAGAAACTAAAACCATACTTTGGCCGATTCCCCGATAAACCCGGAACACCTCTCTTATATATCACACCCCAAGCTTTGAAATCCGAGCTTCTTTCCAAGCAAAACTTAGCCTCCAAGGCTTGATCACAAGCTTCCTAAATTCTTAAATTGACTCCAGTCAAGAACAAATTTTAATCTAACAACACATTTATCATCACAATCAATGTAACACTCACTAACTCAACATTTCAATATGGTTTGTGGGTGCTTACCTGACCCATAGCTCTAATGAGCTAAACTCGACAATACCCGCAAGTTAATTCGAACCTAAACACCGAAATTAAACAAAATTCAACATAGATTCTCATTGAATTTCAAAATTTGGGAAGGAGAGTTCTGAAACTGAGAAGTGGGTTCCATACCTAATAAAGGACTGGGCTTTGTAGAGCTCGACGCTGTGGTCGGTGGTCGCAAACGGCTCGTCAATTCGAGCTCTGGATCAAAAATTATGGAGGATTGAATTTATAAGTGAGGGTTTGGTGTTTCTCCCCCATTCCTTAGTTGTCCAGCGTGTTTCATAATGAGAGGGGGAAAGAGAGAGTAGAAGCTCTTTTGTTCATTAAGTTGGGTTGGGCCTGGTTCATCCGGTTCGGCCCGTTCAGTCCAATTTTTGGCCGAATTCTTTAAAATTAGTGTCAATATTCTTAGTTTAATTATCTCTACCTCATTAAACTATGAAATTTTATTTTCTAATTTTCTTGATTAATAATTAATTTATTAGCTAATTATTTATTAATTTTGTGGATTTTACCTTCTAATCACCTTCTTTAAACCACTTGATTCTTGATTTTTCCTTCCAGTATATCTCTTCATCATGATATGCTACTGCTAGCTTCCTTTCCAGCTCAATCATCATCTCCCCTCCAAAAGGACTTGCTATCCGTAACTCTACAATTTGATTATGGAGGCACTCATTTTCTTTTTTGGAGTTTTGGTTACTTATCCGTTGCCACTCAACAAGTTTGTGCCTGTATCTCTTGATTTTATGGGCTAAGATGAACATCAAAGATGTTGGAGATAAGTGTGTATGTCCAAATCATGAATTATTATTATTATTTTTATAAGAGAAAAAGCTTTAATAATTTATAATAGTGTCTTTAATTAAAATTAAAATGAATAATTACGATAGAGATCTTAATAATGAGATATATGTTTTTTTAGTACTTTTAATTTAAATTGTTCTTAATAGACAATTAGTGATCAGTAAATAGACAACCAATCAGTACCTATAAGAGCCCAATCCAATCTTTCTTGGACCAAGTCCTCTTCTCTTTGCCTATTTGACAACGTAAAATGCATCCCTAACATTCCTATATCCAATATAGCACTGTCATTAATAAAATCTTGAAAGACTATTATCGATGATTGTGCTTTTTCGGGTCCTCCCATCTTTTTGGTCTGTGAAGTGATAGCATTAAAGTCACCCAATACTAGTACTTACCTTCAAATTATTAGAGAACCAGATGAATTTGTGAAAACTATTGTAATATTTCATGTTTAATAGTGCTTAACTAAACTCCAATCAGCTTCCAAGTCTCTTTTGCACCCGAATCCTCCAATTGGGCCATAGTAAAGTATTATTCAGCCAACATAACCTGTACATTGATAGCTTCTCTCCATTCTAAGGCCAAGCCCCCAGCAGTACCGATAGGATCAATAATACACTAGCTGTTAAACCCTGTTGTCTCTAACTTCAGTTATACCAAAAAAGCTTGGTTTTTGGTTTCATGCTCGCAGAAGCGGGATCAAGCCATCCCTTTTAAGTACTTATTTAGGTGCCATTAAGTTGATAAAAAAATATTTTTTCAACGAAAATTTTTTTTAGCATGTTTGGTAAATTTCTAGTAGTAAAAATACAAACACTAGAAAAAAATATCATTTTCGAGAAGTTACGATTTACATCTTTTTTTAAAAGATCTTTTTCCTTTAAAAAATATATTTTTCACATAATAAATAAACCGAAAAGTACTTTTATATTGTTTTACCCAAACATAATTGATAGATAAATTTTTTTTACATGAGATATCCAAACATAAAATTACTTTTCTATAAGATCTTTTTTAAAAAATTTCTTTAGAAGCTCAACGAAACAAGCAAATAATGGAATGTCAAAGATCTTCCCAAACCCTAACAGTTCCATGCGAAGATCTTCGTATCTCTCTGGGTGTCACTTGACGACTGGCACCCTCCACCTATTCCTCAGCAAATTCGTTAATATTCAAACAGATCCTCTTTGAGGATTCTTCATTCTCTTTGCCTTTACTGCGCCTTTTGCCTACCCATTGTTGAACTTTAATGCTCGGTTCCTCCTTTGCTAGGTGTTTTAACCTTGGAGCCTTTGTCACCTTATCTGATTTGTTAATTTTCACATTCTCTTTGTCCATACTATTAATTAGTGTCTGAATCTCTTGTATAACCATTGGCAAACCCAGCTCTTCAGTAGGCATTTCTGCATCCTCTGAGACTTATCTTGGTTCCACCATCATAGGATTTTCACTACTAGCCTTTATTTCCTTTCTTTTATCTCCTTAGTCATTCATACTTAATTTTGAGAAATTTTCCAACAATCAAGAGGGGGAAGATTTTTTCTTAGGCTGTGGATTTTCTGCACTATTTACACCTGAATTAGCATAAGAACTATTCTTCTTTGATTTAACTTGATGTCCTACTTAGTTCGCTTTTACTTAGTTACCAATTTTATTTTCTTGGAGTTGTTTCGTCTTTGAATCTTTCAACCATTGTGGACAGTGCTTAATGTTGTGGCCTATTTTTGGCACAATATGTGCAAAAAGTGTGAGTTCTCTCGTACCTTAGCCCAATTTCATTTGGTTTGCTTCTTGGTCTAGTAATCTTCATACTATCCATCACTTGTTTGTCACCATATAGATCAATTTTAGCCTTGAGAATTCTGGATTTTTACTTTTTATCTTAAAAAATACAACATTAATAACCCTACCTAATCTTCCTCCCATTTTACGGTGAACCTCTAGCATTTTGAAGCTTTCTGGAAGTCCTTAGAACTGCACCCAGATAGGAAAATCAGAGATGCCATCTAGAATCACTTCATCATTCTCTTTCCACCTTTTCGCATGTAGGACATAATTCTTAAATAGCCAAGGTGGGCCTTGTTTGATCCTCAGTAATTTAGATTCTTTATCAAAGAAAAACTAAAATTGATTACGGCCTACTTTAGTCACTCTGAACTCTTATAGTTTACTCCAAATTGCTTTTAATGCCCCTACTATTGTGCTTGTTGAGATTAGTTTATCAGCAAATAAACATCCTTTAAGGCTATTAGAATAGGCTTGAAGTGCTTAGAGATGTATATTTTATCAAGAAAAATCACCCCTCTTCATTATTCTTTCCACCCGGGTCACCATAATCATATTTCTCCCCTCTGTTGCTCATGATGTATAATGTTGTTTACCAAAAATTGCAGATCGATCACAATGAGTAGGATTAAGCACCACAATTTGAGATCAGAATGTTTAAATTTTGAAAGTTAAAACCCTACGCTATACAAAATCCTAGCAAAACACTTAAAAATTCATTGTCACTTTTTTTCTAATCCGCTTATCAAAATTAGTTCTTGAAAGATAACTTTATAAATGTTATAACACTTATGTTTGACAAATAAAAAAAATGACTTTCAATAAACATAACTAATAATAATTGTGTTTGATAAAATAATTTTAAAATTTAAAAAATATAATAAATATAAACATAAGAATAAATTTAAATATTTATTAATATATAAAATTATATTAATTTTTTTAATTTTAATAAGTACAAGTTAATTTTAAAAAAACCCTTTTAGATGCTTTCAAAAATACTCTTAACTTTTGTTCATCTGGTCGGATGTTCGGGGGGTCGGGTTGGATTTTCATTGGAGCAGAGACTTGTAGGGGTTAGGACCTGAGCGCGAGCAGGATGGATGATGCCTGGTTTTAATGTTGACTGGGTGACAAGAGGACTTCAGACGAAGATGCTCGCCTGGATTGGTGGAATGACGAAGTGGTGGGGCCACCTGCAAGGACTCCGGCGCTCAAGTCAGTATCTGTACAAAGGTGGCAATTTAGGATTAGGATACATGATGTACCTGTGGGGAGGGGTATGTCCCTCCCCATTTATAGTCCGTACTCGGGTGGGTCCCTTATGAGCAGGCCCATTCGTTTGAAAGCTTCGGCTAGCTGTCCAGGTTTATGGGGGAAAAGGAGGTGATCGCGGGTCTCCTCTTGGTTTAGGTCGGAGGACCCGTCAGGTTGGTGGCTCGTGACCGAACCCGAGTTCTTAGTGTGCTGGGACAGAACAGTGCCCGCAACGTACCAACTGTGAGGATATAAACTCAAGGTTGGTGCGTTTGATTTACTCGCCTTTTCTTCCATCGAATCCTCATGGGCTTGGGACCCCATCGATGGAGTTCGTGCCCTCAACGCCCAAGTTGCTCCCGTCTATTA
Organism: Arachis duranensis; assembly: GCF_000817695.3. Lineage (NCBI taxonomy): Eukaryota > Viridiplantae > Streptophyta > Magnoliopsida > Fabales > Fabaceae > Arachis > Arachis duranensis. Next base: position 54,049,463 of record NC_029774.3, read on the forward strand.
CTGGGAACATCGCCTTGGTTTTCCCATTAAGCATTTAATGCTCATTATGATTGATTTGAAAGTCAGGGGAAAGGACCACCATGCCCCTACCTTTTCACGCTCCCTCCCGGCAGTTACTATTCTTTGCTTTTTCCTTTTATTTCTAGAACTCCCTCTCTTCCATTCATTTTCTCCCCTCAATACCTTCTTCTCTAAATTTCTGTCAAAGCCCTCTTCCTTTACCCCCTTGGTTTTTGCGAGATTAGTTGTGCACGTATCTTGCTTGTTTCTTCCCTGCTACACTTCCTGCATCTTCTAGCAAGCATTTTTCACTGTCTTTCATACCTACCACTCTTGCTCTCTTGAGAATTGTTGCATGTTTGCTTTAGTTAGATAGTCTTTAGGGGGTACCATTAGGCATTTGCTTCTTGGATTTAGGCTTTAAACCGGTGCAAATATTAGGAAGTAATGTCGTAGATTGTAGTATCGTTTTCTTCTTTCGTTTCCCCGAGTTTCGAACTTCTCAGATTAACTTTAGTGGTGCCCCCACTGTAGGTATGACTCAGTGCCCGGTAGCGCCAAATGTCATCGATCGCTACATTTGGGTCACTTTGAACGTAAAAGATACGGCATCCCGGATTACTCGAAAAGATCTACAGGTACTTCAGGATTCCGGGTCTCTGTGCGGAGGGGATCCAGAGGAAGCCAATTACCAATTCTTTGTCCCTGGCGAACGGGAGCATGTCTGCCACAAAAACATGGGGACATCTCAGGTATTTGACTGGCTATGGGTGTATAAACCGTTGTTCACCACGCTAGGCATCTGATTTCCCTTTTCAACCTTCGTCATGTATTTGTTAAACCGTTGCGATGTTGCCCCTTCACAGCTTCATCCCAACAGCTGGGCTGCCATCCACTGTTTTGAGTTGGTGTGCAAATACTTGGAGCTTCCGGCCTCCGTCAAGGTGTTTCTCTAACTCTTTTTACTAACAAACCCTTCTCGAGAGGGCAAGACAAAGAAAGGATATATATCCTTTCGGGATGTGCAAGGCCATAGGATCTTCAGGCTTTACAAGAACTCCTTCCATGGCTTCAAAAATACCTTTTTTAAAGTTAGGCCAGTACAGGGTCATCATCCCTTTTGGATGCCCCTGGAAGGGGAAAGGCGCATCCTGATCTATTGGTGCTTTGGGGTTGTCTCCAATTACATGATTAAAATGACCTATGAGGCGTTGGGCGACGAGAACCGCCAAATAGCCGACATAATGTTGGCAATCTTTGGCACTAGGAACCTTATCTCCATATGGTGATGGGGGATCGGGAAACCGGTAAAGCCCACGTAGGTAAGTTGGATTTCTCCCATTTTCTTGGTTAATTTACTTTCTCGCTTTCCAATTCCTGGCTTTTTGACTTCTTTACTTGTTTATCCTCTGCAGTTTCCATAGTTGATGGAAAAACTACCATGGCAGAATTGATGGCTCACTTTCTTTCTGCGAGTGATAGCAATGGCGACTCCTCGGCTACTCATTCTAAGGGTCCGAGTCCTAACGTCGTTGGTGAGGGAAGTGGTCGGGCCACAGCAGAAGATCATGGGGAGTCCCAGCGCTCTGGCAAAGTGCAACCAGAAAACCCTCCAGTGGATAGTGTTGTCGATGAACCGATCCAAGAGCGGAGGGGGATCCCGAGGATGACCCCGACCTGGTCATTGTGACTAACCCCAAGAAGCGAAAGGGTCTTGTTGGGAAGACCTTGACTGTGATGGAGAAGAATTTCGATGGTGGGCACTTTATTGACTCCCATCTTCTTCCAGGCACAGAGGAATTCTTCTGGGAGGAAGACCTTGCCGCTCAGGCGAGGTGGACTTACCGTAGTCTTCTTCACGCGGCAGCTATCGCGAGGAAATTCAAGCCTGTCTTGGCCCATGATAGATGGGTAATTGTCGGTCTAGATTTTATCAACAAAGATCATGTCATAGTATAATCCTAAACCGACAAATAACCCCTCGATCAAATTTTAATATGGTTATCACATGTACAAATCCCAATAAAAATCGAGAGTATTTAAACCCCCGATCGTCTCTCAAGGAATTGCAATGAAGTGCTCAATTATTGGCTATGAAGGATTTCGAGGTTTTGGTTGAAATAGAAAGAAATGTAAATTGCAAGGAAGTAAATATGCATGCAAGGAATTAAATAAAAAGCAATTAAAGTAACAAAAATAAAAATTAAATGGCAAAAAAAACTCTTGGCTAAGGCATAGAAATTGAGATCACCATCCTTGTCTAACAACCATATATTGACAATTATGAGGGACCAACCTATCAAGTCTACTTCTATGCTTGAAGTATGTCAAATAGGCTTGATCAACATCAACCATAAGTCCCAACCTAGCCATTAATTAGCTTAATAGTAGGTTAGCGTCAATGGACATCAAATTGATCAACAAGGGGCCTAAATCACCAATCTAATTAGACCCAATGACTCAAGGTTACTTAATTTCCTTAGCCTAGGCCAAGAGTGTAGAAAACTACTCCATAACTAGTGAAATTTTTTTATCAAACACCTAGAGTGCAATAAAAGCAAACATCCTACAATCCAAGAATTAACAAAAACCATAACAAACCAAAGCAAGAAATCAAAAATAGCAACTAAAGTAAACATCAAAATAAATGAAAGCATGAAATTGCATTAAAAGGGAATTAAAATTAACAAGAGAGTTCATACTAAAATTGGCAACATAAAGGGCTTAACAAGAAAAACTAAGAGGATTAAGATGATAGAGCAAGAGAATGTAAAGGGAATTGAACTAAAGCAAGAATTAAAACTTAGATATAAGAAAATTTGACCTAAACTACCTTAAATTCTAGAGAGATGTTAGAGCTTCTCTCTTTAGAATTTTAACCTAAAACATGGCTAAAAACTAAACTATGACTACTTTTTTCATTCCCCTCCAATTCTTGGGTTCAAAAGCATCAGAAATGAGTTGGATTTAGGCCTCCTTGAGCTCAGAAATCGCCCCCAGCGTGTTCCTTTAATGAGGTCACGTGACAAGTGTTACGCGTACACATGGGTGACGCGTGAGCGTCGCTTAGCAAAATTTTCTCTCAAGCGTATGCATGGATGACGCGTGTGCGTTGCCATGAATCTACCAAATCCTCATTTCTTCATGAATCCTCCACTTTGCATACTTTTCTTTTCACTTCATCCGCTCAATCCTTGCCTTTATGATCTTAAAACCACTTAACAAACATATCAAGGCATCAAATAGAATTAAAGTGAATTAAAATTAACAATTTAAAGGCCTAAAAAGCATGTTTTCACTCTTAAGCACAAATTAGGAGAAGTTCACAAAACTATGCTATTTCGTTGAATAAATTTGAGATAAGTTGATAAAATCCACTAAATTTAACACAAGATAAACCCTAAAAATGGGATTTATCAGTGCACTGCCAAGTTTTGAAGGGGAAACTTCGAGATTCACAGAGGGGTATTACCAATCTGACGGCCGGAGAAGAGTCCATGAAGACCCAGCTTGCCGAGAAAGAAAAGAAAACAAAAGAAGATGTTGTGGAGATTAATACGTTGGTGGAACGTGACCTTTTCCTCTCTAATGACTTGAACACTGCATAAGGGCAGGTCATGTCTACTGAGGCTAAGGTCAAAGAACTGGAGGAAAAGCTTGCCTAGGCCGCGGGATTGGCCGAGGCTGCTCAGTAGGAAATCGCCTCCCTGAAGAAGGATAATAAGGACCTTATGAGTGTTGCCTGATAAACCACTATTTTATGGTTTACAATGTGTTTAATTGTGTGGTTTTATCATGATCTTTACCCACGTATTCATATAATTAGCATGTATTTATATTTCCTTCCTAAAATTATTACATGATTGAAAACTTACTTCCTAGAGACTTTTAATTAGGTATTTTAATTCTCCTTTATTCCATTCGATGCCGTGATCTGTGTGTTAAGTGTTTCAGGCTTTATAGGGCATGAATGAGTGGGAGATTGGAAAGGAAGCTTGCAAAATAGAAGGAATACAAGAAATTGAGGAGATGACCAGCGGGAAGTGACGCGGCCGCATGACTCACGCGACCGCGCGAAAGAGAGGAAATCGCAGTGACGCGGCCGCACGGCTCATGCGACCGCGCGGATTGGAAAAGCATAAGCAATGCGGAGGCATGGATGACGCGCCCGTGTGGAAAAGCGAAACGCCGAATGACGCGTCCGCATCAATGACGCGACCGCGTGACGTGCGCGTTCTGCAAAATCTCAGAAGTTGCTGGCAGTATTTCTGGGCCGGATTTCAACCCAGTTTTTGGCTCGGAAACACTGACTAGAGCCAGGGAACATGCAGAAATAAGGAAGAACATTCATTTTGCATAATTTTTAGTTTTTAGATCTGAAATTGTTCCTCCCCTAGGTTTTACTCACTTGAACATTCATAGTTAGGATTTTGAAGATTTTGGCTTTAGCTTTTGAGAAGAGTCTACCTCTGGTACTAGTCATTATATTCTGTCAATTACTTTTCATTTATTATTCCATATTCTTAATTCCCCTAGAGTTGACATTGGATTATTTTTACAAGTCATTAATACAGACTATTCTTATTTTCAATTAATCCTTTTCATTATTATTTCTCATGTCTTCTTTTATTTTCCCCATTAACTCTGTGATGTTTATAATTATGATGAGTGAGTAGTTCCATAACTTGATTGGGAGATGATTGAAAGGAAACCTTGAGTTGAATTACTCAAGAGAGAAATTATAATTGGAATTATTGTTGGATCAACCTCTAATCATTGACACTAATCCTCCCCGAGGGAGAGGATTAGGACTTGTGATTAGAAACAGCTTTTCAACTTGCTTGACTTTCCTTTACCTAGTAAGGGATAACTAAGCAGAGCAACTTCCAATTATTAATTAATCTTGAGAGTACTTCAACAAGAATAGGGCTTCCAACTAATCTACTCCCAGTCAAGGCTTTTATTTAAGATTAATTAAATTTCCTAATTTAATTTCATGTTATCAACTCAACCATTTTTTTGAAAACATCTGATTGATAAAATAGCACATTTCTCTGCAACTCATTGGGAGACGACCTGGGATTCATACTCCCAGTATTTTAATTTCAATATTGTGATAACTCTTTTAAATTGATAAGTGGATTTTTGGCTGGTTAAGGACTGTACTTGCAACGTATTTCTATTAATAAATTCTTAACTCGCCAATTGAGGGCGTGCCAATTGGGCTTCTGTAGCTCCAAAAAATCCACTTTGAGTGCAGGGAGGTTAGAATCCAACAGCATCTGCAGTCCTTTTTCAGCCTATGAATCAGATTTTTACTCAGGTCCCTCAATTTCAGCCAGAAAATACCTGAAATCACAGAAAAATACACAAACTCATAGTAAAGCCCAGAAAAGTGAAATTTAAATAAAAACGAATAAAAATATAATAAAAACTAACTAAAACATACTAAAAACATACTAAAAACAATGCCAAAAAGCGTATAAATTATCCGCTCATCACAACACCAAACATAAATTGTTGCTTGTCCCCAAGCAACTGAAAATTTAAGTATGATGATTCTTGAACACAGCTACTTTATGAGTCTTGGCCGTGGCCCAAAGCACTCTATTTTCCAGTATTACCACTGGATACATCCATGCCACAGACACATAACTGGGTGAACCTTTTCAGATTGTGACTCAGCCTTGCTAGAGTCTCCAATTAGAGGTGTCCAGTGTTCTTAAGCACACTCTTTTTGCTTCGGATCACGACTTTAACCGCTCAGTCTCAAGTTTTCACTTGACACCTTCACGCCACAAGCACATGGTTAGGGACAGCTTGGTTTAGCTGCTTAGGCCAGGATTTTATTCCCTTGGTTTAGCCGCTTAGGCCAGGATGTTATTCCTGTAGGCCCTCCTATCCACTGATGCTCAAAGCCTTGGATCCTTTTTATTACCCTTGCCTTTTGGTTTAAAGGGCTATTGGCTTTTTCTGCTTGCTCTCTTTTTTTTGCAAGCTTTTCACTGCTTTTTCTTGCTTCAAGAATCAATTTGATGATTTTTCAGATCCTTAGTGACATTTCTCCTTTTCCATCATTCTTTCAAGAGCAAAAAATTTTAACATTCATGAACAACAAATTCAAAAGACATATGCACTGTTCAAGCATACATTCAGAAATCAAAAGTATTGCCACCACATCAAAATAATTAATCTGTTATAAAATTTGAAATTCATGCAATTCTTCTCTTTTTCAATTAAGAATATTTTTTATTTAAGAAAGGTGATTGGTTCATAGGACATTCATAACTTTAAGGCATAGACACTAAGACACTAATGATCATAAGACACAAACATAAATAAAACATAAAGCATAATTTTTGAAAAACAGGAAAATAAAGAACAAGGAGATTAAAGAATGGGTCCACCTTAGTGATGGCGGCTTGTTCTTCCTCTTGAAGATCTTATGGAGTGCTTGAGCTCCTCAATGTCTCTTCCTTGCCTTTGTTGCTCCTCTCTCATGATTCTTTGATCTTCTTTAATTTCATGGAGGAGGATGGAATGTTCTTGGTGCTCCACCCTTAGTTGTCCCATGTTGGAACTCAATTCTCCTAGGGAGGAGTTGATTTGCTCCCAATAGTTTTGTGGAAGAAAGTGCATCCCTTGAGGCATCTCAAGGATTTCCTGATGAGGAATTTCCTCATGTCCATGAGGACTTGGTCCAACCTTTGATTAAAGTTGACCTTTTTTGAGTTTGAAAAGGGACCTCGGAGATCACCTACTTCTTGGCCACAACTTCATAGAAGTGGTCTTGATGCACCCTTGAGATAAATCTCTCCATCTCCCATGACTTGGAGGTGGAAGCTTTTGCCTTTCCTTTCCTCTTTCTAGAGGTTTCTCCGGCCTTAGGTGCCATAAATGGTTATGGAAAAACAAAAAGCAACGCTTTTACCACACTAAACTTAGAAGGTTTGCTCGTCCTCGAGCAAAAGAATAAAGAAGGGAGTAGAAGAAGAAGAAAATTGAGGAGATAGATGGGGCTTTGTGGTTCGACCAAGGGGGAGATGTAGTGTGTAGGTTGTGTGAAAATGAAGGGTGAAGATGGGTTTATATAGGGGAGGAAAGAGGGGTAAGGTTCGGCCAATATGGGTGGGTTTGGGAGGGTAAGTGGTTTGAATTTGAATGGTGAGGTAGGTAGGGTTTTATGAAGGATAGATGTGAGTGGTGAAGAGAATGGTGGGATTTGATAGGTGAAGGGTTTTTGGGGAAGAGGTATTGAGGTGTTTGGTGAATGGGTGAAGAAGAGAGAGAGTGGTGGGGTAGGTGGGGATCCTGTGGGATCTACAGATCCTGAGGTGTCAAGGATAGGTCATCCCTGCACCAAGTGGCGTGTAAAAATGCCCTTTCTGCCAATCCTGGCGTTAAACGCTCGGCTGCTGCCCTTTTCTGGCGTTAAACGCCGGGCTGGTGTCCCTTTCTGGCGTTAAACGCCAGTCTGGTGCCCCTTTCTGGCGTTAAACGCCCAGAATGGTGCCAGACTGGGCGTTAAACGCCCATTTGCTGCCCTTACTGGCGTTTAAACGCCAGCAAGCTTTCCCTCCAGAGTTTACTGCTTTTCTTTCTATTTTTCATTCTATTTTTGCTTTTTCAATTGATTTTGTGACTTCACATGATCATCAACCTACAGAAAACATAAAATAACAAAAGGAAAATAGATAAATATAACATTGGGTTGCCTTCCAACAAGCGCTTCTTTAATGTCAGTAGCTTGACAGTGGGCTCTCATGGAGCCTCACAGATGTTCAGAGCAATATTGGAACCTTCCAACACCAAACTTAGAGTTTGAATGTGGGGGTTCAACACCAAACTTAGAATTTGGTTGTGGCCTCCCAACACCAAACTTAGAGTTTGACTGTGGGGCTCTGTTTGACTCTGTTTTAAAACTTAGAGTTTGACTGTGGGGGCTCTGTTTGACTCTGTTTTGAGAGAAGCTCTTCATGCTTCCTCTCCATGGTTACAGAGGGATATCCTTGAGCCTTAAACACAA
>NC_029774.3:54057582-54059030 GCF_000817695.3 Arachis duranensis
TTCCCAGTCTCTAGGACTATGAAATCAGCAGGGATGTAATAGTCTTCAATCTTTACCAGAACATCCTCTACAAGTCCATAAGCCTGTTTTCTTGAATTGTCTGCCATCTCTAGTGAGATTCTTGCAGCTTATACCTCAAAAATCCTTAGCTTCTCCATTACAGAGAGAGAGGCATAAGGTTTATGCTTGACCCTAGGTCACACAAGGCCTTTTCAAAGGTCATGGTGCCTAATGTACAAGGTATTGAGAACTTCCCAGGGTCCTGTCTCTTTTGAGGTAATCTCTGCCTAGTCAAGTCATCCAATTCTTTGGTGAGCAGAAGGGGTTCATCCTCCCAAGTCTCATTACCAAATAACTTGTCATTTAGCTTCATGATTGCTCCAAGGTACTTAGCAACTTGCTCTTCAGTGACATCTTCGTCCTCTTCAGAGGAAGAATATTCATCAAAGCTCATGAATGGCAGAAGTAAATCCAATGGAATCTCTATGGTCTCAGTGTGAGCCTTAGATTCCCATGGTTCCTCATTAGGGAACTCATTGGAGGCCAGTGGACGTCCATTGAGGTCTTCCTCAGTGGCGCTCACTGCCTCTTTCTCCTCTCAAAATTCGGCCATGTTGATGGCCTTACACTCTCCTTTTGGATTTTCTTCTGTATTACTTGGAAGAGTACTAGGAGGGAGTTCAGTAACTTTCTTACTCAGCTGACCCACTTGTGCCTCCAAGTTTCTAATGGAGGACCTTGTTTCAGTCATGAAACTTTGAGTGGTTTTGATTAGATCAGAGACCATGGTTGTTAAGTCAGAGTGGCTCTGCTTAGAATTCTCTGTCTGTTGTTGAGAAGATGATGGAAAAGGCTTGCCATTGCCAAACCTGTTTCTTCCACCATTATTGTTGTTGAAACCTTGTTAAGGTCTCTGTTGATCCTTCCATGAGAGATTTGGATGATTTCTCCATGAAGGATTATAGGTGTTTCCATAGGGTTCTCCTATGTAATTCACCTCTTCCATTGAAGGGTTCTCATGATCATAAGCTTCTTCTTCAGATGAAGCGTCCTTAGTACTGCCTGGTGCAGCTTGCATTCCAGACAGACTTTGAGAAATCATATTGACTTGCTGAGTCAATATTTTGTTCTGAGCCAATATGGCATTCAGAGTATCAATCTCTAGAACTCCTTTCTTCTGATTCGTCCCATTGTTCACAGGATTCCTTTCAGAAGTGTACATGAATTGGTTATTTGCAACCATTTCAATGAGCTCTTGAGCTTCTACAGGCGTCTTCTTCAGATGAAGAGATCCTCCAGCAGAGCTATCCAATGACATCTTGGACAGTTCAGACAGACCATCATAGAAGATACCTATGATGCTCCATTCAGAAAGTATGTCAGAAGGACACTTCCTGATCAATTGTTTGTATCTTTCCCAACCTTCATAGAGGGATTCACCTTCCTTC
>NC_029774.3:54059132-54060463 GCF_000817695.3 Arachis duranensis
CCAAGAAGGCATTGACTAGCTTTTCCCAAGAGTTCAGGCTTTCTTTAGGTTGTGAGTCCAACCATATCCTAGCTCTGTCTCTTACAGCAAAAGAGAATAGGATAAGTCTGTAGACCTCAGGGTCAACCCCATTAGTCTTGACAGTGTCACAGATTTGCAAGAATTCAGCTAAAAACTGAGAGGATCTTCCAATGGAAGTCCATGGAACTTGCAATTCTGTTGCATTAGAGAAACTAATTGAGGCTTAAGCTCAAAGTTGTTTGCTCCAATGGCAAAGATTGAGATGCTTCTCCCATTGTAGGTGCAGTAAAGTCACCAAGCACCTTCCTTGCATTGTTGGCATTATTGTTGTTTTCGGCTGCCATGGGTTCTTCTTGTTTGAAGATTTCTGTTAGGTCCTCTACAGAGAGTTGTGCTTTAGCTTCTCTTAGCTTTCGCTTCAAGGTCCATTCAGGTTCAGGGTCAGCCTCAACAAGAATGCTTTTGTCTTTGCTCCTGCTCATATGAAAGAGAAGAGAACAAGAAAATATGGAATCCTCTATGTCACAGTATAGAGATTCCTTGAGGTGTCAGAGGAAAAGAAGAATAGAAGGAGGAGGTAGAAGAATTCAAACTTTTCAAGGGAGATAGAGTTTGAATTGTGCATTGAGGAGGAGTGTTCGTCCATAAATAGAAGGATGTGAGAAGAGGGGAAGAAATTTTCGAAAATAAATTAAAAAGATTTTAAAAACATTTTGAAAAATACTAATTGATTTTCGAAAACTAATAGTGGAAAAGAAATCAAGTGAATTTTTGAAAAAGATTTTGAAATTAGAAATTTAAAAAGATATGATTGAAAACCTATGGTTTTAAAAAGATATGATTGGGAAGATATGATTTGAAAAACAATTTAAAAAGATTTGATTTTGAAAATTAATGACTTGGCTAACAAGAAAAGATATGATTCAGACATTAAACCTTTCTCAACAGAAAAGGCAACTGATGAGCGGATATTTTATACGCTTTTTGGGGGTAATTTCATGTAGATTTTAGCATGTTTCAGTTAGTTTTTAGTAGAATAATATTAATTTTTAGGCAAAAATCATATTTCTGGACTTTACTATGAGTGTGTGTATTTTTCTGTGATTTCAGGTATTTTCTGGCTGAAATTGAGGGAGTTGAGCAAAAATCTGAGTTAGGCTGAAAAAGGACTGCTGATGCTGTTGGATCCTGACCTCCCTGCACTCGAAATGGATTTTCTGGAGCTACAGGAGTCCAATTGGCGCGCTCTTAACGGCGTTGGAAAGTAGACATCCAGGGCTTTCCAGCAATATATAATAGTCCATACTTTG
>NC_029774.3:54066327-54066499 GCF_000817695.3 Arachis duranensis
AGATGGGTGTTGCTTCTGCAAGAGTTTGATATAGAAATAAGAGACAGAAAAGGGACAGAGAATCAAGTAGCAGATCACCTGTCCCGAATAGAACCAGTGGAAGGGGTCACTACAATATTTTTGGCCTAAGGTAACCCTTATTCGAAACAACATTTAACAAAAGTTGCCTTAG
>NC_029774.3:54066599-54069130 GCF_000817695.3 Arachis duranensis
TTTCCCAAGCTTCATAGAGGGATTCACCTTCCTTCTGTCTGAAGGTTTGGACTTTCACTCTAAGCTTACTCAATTTTTGAGGAGGAAAGAACTTTGCCAAGAAGGCATTGACTAACTTTTCCCAAGAGTTCAAGCTTTCTTTAGGTTGTGAGTCCAACCATATCCTAGCTCTGTCTCTTACAGCAAAAGGGAATAGCATAAGTCTATAGACCTCAGGGTCAACCCCATTGGTCTTGACAATGTCACAGATTTGCAAGAATTCAGCTAAAAACTGATGAGGATCTTCCAATGAAATCCATGGAACTTGCAATTCTGTTGCATTAGAGAAACTAATTGAGGCTTAAGCTCAAAGTTGTTTGCTCCAATGGCAGGGATGGAGATGCTTCTCCCATAGAAGTCGGGAGTAGGTGCAGTAAAGTCACCCATCACCTTCCTTGCATTGTTTGCATTGTTGTTGTTTTCGGCTGTCATGTCTTCTTCTTTGAAGATTTCTGTTAGGTCCTATACAGAGAATTGTGCTTTCGCTTTTCTTAGCTTTCGCTTCAAGGTCCTTTCAGGTTCAGGGTCAACTTCAACAAGAATGCCTTTGTCTTTACTCCTACTCATATGAAAGACAAGAAAACAAGAAAATATGGAGTCCTCTATGTCACAGTATAGAGATTCCTTGAGGTGTCAGAGGAAAAGAAGAATAGAAGGAGGAGGTAGAAGAATTCGAACTTATCAAGAGAGATAGAGTTTGAATTATGTATTGAGGAGGAGTGCTAGTCCATAAATAGAAGGATGTGAGAAGAGGGAAAGAAATTTTCGAAAATTAAACTGAATTAATTAAAAGAAATTTTGAAAAATGGTAATTGATTTTCGAAAACTAAGATTGGGAAAGAAATTAAGTGAAATTTGAAAAAGATTTTGAAATTAAAAAGCAAAAAGATATGATTGAAACTATTTTGAAAAAGATGTGATTAAGAAGATATGATTGAAAAGATATAGTTTTAAAAAGATATGATTGAAAAGATATGATTGAACAACAATTTAAAAAAAGATTTGATTTTTAAAATTAAAGACTTGGCTAACAAGAAATTTAAAAGATATGATTCAGACATTAAACCTTTCTCAACAGAAAAGGCAACATACTTGAAATGTTGAATCAAATCATGAATTGTTAGCAAGTATTTTAGAAAATGGAAAGAAATTGATGTTGAAAATATATGATTGAAAAGATATGATTTGAAAAAGATTTGATTTTGAAAAATTATGTAAACTTGAAAAAAATTTGAATTAAAAACAAAATCTTCCCTCTTGTATTATCTTGGCGTTAAACGCCCAGAATGATATCCATTCTGGTGTTTAACGCCCAAAATGCTACCCTTTTGGGCGTTAAACGCCCAGCCAGGTACCCTGGCTGGCGTTTAAATGCCAATTTTCCTTTTTCACTGGGCGTTTTGAACGCCCAGCTTTTTCTGTGTAATTCCTCTGCTTTATGTTCTGAATCTTCAATTCTCTGTATTATTGACTTGAAAAGACACATATTAAGAATTTCTTTTGGATTTTTAATAATGAGGAATAATCAAAATGAAACTAAGATCAAATAAACAATGCATGCAAGACACCAAACTTAGAAGTTTGTATACTATTGACACTAACAAATTGAGAATGCATATGAAAAACAACAGAACACTCAAGACAAGAGAATTTAAAGATCAGAGCAAGGAAATCATCAAGAACAACTTGAAGATCAATGAAGAACATAATGCATGTGATTTTCGAAAATTAGAAGACTAAAAACATGCAATGGACACCAAACTTAAAATGAGACACTAGACTCAAACAAGAAACATAAAATATTTTTGGTTTTTATGATTTTGTAATTTTTTTGGTTTTTTGAAAATTATGTGGAAAAAGAAAATGAAGAGGATCAAAACTTTTAATAAGAATTCCAGGAATCACTTCTGAACAGGAAGAGCAGTTACTTAGTGTGCTGAGGAGGCACAAGAAAGAAATTGGGTAGAGTTTAGCAGACATAGTAGGAATCGACCCTCAAGTTTGTGAGCATAGAATATTTTTAAAAGAAGGAGCAAGACCCATTCGTCAACCCCAAAGAAGACTGAACCCACTATCTTAGAAAACTCGAACAATTCCCGGCAACGGCACCAAAAACTTGTTGCACGAAATTGTTATCACTAGGCATGGCTCCAAAAACATGGTGCACAATACCATGATTCACACGTCTCTCTACACAACTTCACACAGCTGACCAGCAAGTGCACTGGGTCGTCCAAGTAATACCTTACGTGAGTAAGGGTCGATCCCACTGAGATTGCCGACATGAAGCAAGCTATGGTCATCTTGTAAATCTCAGTCAGGCGGATTCAAATGGTTATGGAGGATTAATAATTAAAAGATGAAAAAACATAAAATAAAGATAGAGATACTTAGCTAATTCATTGGTGAGAATTTCAGATAAGCGTATGGAGATGCTTTGTCCCTTCCGTCTCTCTGCTTTCCTACTGTCTTCATCCAATCCTTCTTACTCC
>NC_029774.3:54069194-54108183 GCF_000817695.3 Arachis duranensis
ATCCAAGAGATATCCACTCAATCTAAGGTAGAACGGAGGTGCTTGTCAGGCACACGTTCATAGGTGAGAATGATGATGAGTGTCACGGATCATCACATTCATCAAGTTGAGGAACAAGTGATATCTTAGAACAAGAATAAGCTGAATTGAATAGAAGAACAATAGTAATTGCATTGATACTCGAGGTACAGCAGAGCTCCACACCTTAATCTATGGTGTGTAGAAACTCCACCGTTGAAAATACATAAGAACAAGGTCTAGGCATGGCCGAATGGCCAGCCTCCCATAATCTAAGAACTAGACATCCAAAGATGATCCTAGGATCTAAAGTGATCAAAAGATGAAAATACAATAGCAAAAGGTCCTATTTGTAGAGAACTAGTAGCTTAGGGTTTACAAAAGTGAGTAAATGACGTAAAAATCCACTTCCGGGCCCACTTGGTGTGTGCTTGGGCTAAGCATTGAAGCTTCTATGTGTAAAGACTTTTCTTGGAGTTAAACGCCAGCTTTTGTGCCAGTTTGGGCATTTAACTACCATTTTTGTGCCAGTTCCGGCGTTTAACGCCGGGCAGTCTTGAGATGATTTGGAACGCCGGTTTGGGCCATCAAATATCGGGAAAAGTATAAACAATTATATATTGCTGGAAAGCCCATGATGTCTACTTTTCAACGCAATTGAGAGCGCTCCAATTAGACTTCTGTAGATCCAGAAAATTCACTTCGAGTGCAGAGAGGTCAGAATCCAATAGCATCTGCAGTCCTTTTTCAGCCTCTGAATCAGATTTTTGCTTAGGTCCTTCAATTTCAGTCAGAAAATACCTGAAATCACAGAAAAACACACAAACTCATAGTAAAGCACAGAAAAGTAAATTTTAAATAAAAACTAATAAAAATATAATAAAAACTAACTAAAACATACTAAAAACATACTAAAAATAATGCCAAAAAGCGTATAAATTATCCGCTCATCAGTTGTCAAGAAGGAAGTGACCAGACTATTAGAGGCAGATATTATCTACCCAATCTCAAACAGTGAATAGGTGAGCCCAGTCCAAGTGGTACCCAAGAAGTCTGGAGTCACTACAGTGAGGAATGAGCATGAAGAGCTCATAGCAACCAGAGTACAGAATGCCTGGAGTGTCTGCATTGATTACAGGCGTCTCAACCAAGCCACTTGTAAGGATCACTATCCCCTACCATTCATTGATCAAATGTTGGATCGTCTGTCAGGTAAATCACATTACTGCTTTTTAGATGGTTACACAGGTTATTTCCAAATTCATATAGCTCCTGAAGATCAGGAAAAGACTACCTTTACATGTCCGTTTGGGACTTATGCCTATAAGAGAATGCCCTTTGGCTTGTGCAATGCACCAGCTACTTTCTAAAGGTGCATGATGAGTCTTTTCTCTGACCTTCTCAAGAACTGTATGGAGGTTTTTTTGGATGATTTTAGCATTTATGGTGATTCTTTTAGCCCTTGCTTGGATAGTCTATCTAGAGTATTAGATAGATGTGTCAGTACAAATCTTGTATTAAATTTTGAAAAATGTCATTTTATGGTTAAACAAGGTATTGTACTAGGACATGTTGTGTCTAATACTGGCATTTCTGTAGATCCAGCAAAGGTGGATGTTATTTCTAGTTTGCCTTACCCCTCCTCTGTGAGGGAAGTCCGCTCGTTCCTTGGACATGTAGGTTTTTACCGAAGATTCATTAAGGACTTCAGTAAGGTAGCACTTCCCTTATCCAGACTACTGCAGAAAGATATTGAGTTTGAGTTTAGTGAGGATTGCAAACAAGCGTTTGATAAGCTGAAAACCGCCCTGACTCAAGCTCCAATTGTAAGAGGACCCGACTAGAGCCAGCCATTCAAAATCATGTGCGATGCTTCCAACCATGCAGTAGGAGCAGCGCTGGCTCAACGTGAAGGTAAAGATCCTTTTGTCATTGTTTATGCATCTAAGGCTTTAGACACTGCTCAGTCTAACTACACTACTACTGAAAAAGAGCTTCTTGCTATTATTTTTGCTCTGGATAAATTCCGAGCCTATTTACTTGGTGCTAAGGTAGTAGTGTATTCCGACCACGCAGCTCTAAAGTATTTATTATCTAAAAAGGAATCCAAACCAAGGCTTATACGTTGGATACTGCTACTACAAGAATTTGATTTAGAAATAAAGGATAGGAGTGGTAACCAGAATCTAGTGGCAGACCACTTGAGTCGCCTTGAGCACATTAAAGATTACTCCACTCCTACCAATAATAATTTCCCATTTGATAGCTTACAGGCAGTATCTGATGTAGTTCCTTGGTATGCACCTGTAGCTAATTATCTAGTTAGCCACACTTTTCCTCCAAACTTTACTAAGCACCAAAGAGACAAGCTGAAAAGCGAGTCTAAATATTATATATGGGATGACCCATATTTATGGAGATGTGGCGCTGACCAGGTAATTAGAAGGTGTGTGCCTCAATCAGAATTTCAGTCCATTTTAGAGGCCTGTGACTCATCTGAGAGTGGAGGACATTTTGGCCCTCAAAGAACAGCTAGAAAAATCTTAGACTGTGGATTCTGGTGGCCCACTCTTTTTAAAGACGCTGCTGAATTTTGTAAATCTTGTCCCCCGTACCAAAGGTTTGGTAATATATCCCAGAGGGATGAAATACCTCAACAAATTATGCTTTTCTGTGAAATTTTTTATGTTTGGGGCATTGACTTCATGGATCCATTTCCAAATTCTAATGGCCACCTTTATATACTGTTAGCTGTAGATTATGTTTCTAAATAGGTGGAAGCAATTCCTACCCGTACTGATGATGCTAACACTGTTGTTTCCTTTGTGAGAAACCACATTATTTGTCGCTTTGGATCACCACGAGCAATCGTGAGCGATCAAGGCACCCATTTTTGTAACAGGAGACTAACAGGATTACTGAAGAGGCATGGGATCATTCATAAAGTAGAAACTGCCTATCATCCTCAGACTAATGGGCAAGCCAAAATGTCTAACAGAGAGATAAAACGTATATTGCAGAAGATAGTTAAACCTCATAGAAGAGACTGGAGCACCAGGCTGCAAGATGCACTCTGGGCATACAGAACAGCGTACAAGACATCCATTGGGATAAGTCCTTTTCGCTTAGTCTATGGCAAGGCTTGTCATCTTCCAGTTGAAGTGGAGCACAAAGCTTTTTGGACAGTAAAGGAATGTAACATGGGATTTGAGAAGGCCGGAGCTGAACGAAAGTTGCAATTGCAAGAATTGGAGAGCCTTCGCCTAGAAGCTTATGAGAACTCAAGGTTGTACAAGGAGAAAATGAAAGTTGTACATGATCAACACATCAAGAGGAAAGAGTTCCAACCTGGGGATTTAGTCCTCTTTTACAACTCCAGACTGAGGCTCATGCCAGGCAAGCTGCGATCAAGGTGGGAAGGTCCATATAGAGTCGAGAAGGCTAAGCTCTACGGAGTTTTTCACCTAAGTCACCCTTCAAGCTCTGAACTCATCAAGGTTAATGGACATCGTTTGAAGCTCTATCATGGTGAGAAGGTGACGAAAAACAAGGAGTTAGATATCTTCCTCTTGGAGGATCCACTCGCAACTGAAAACTGAGCTCCTGAAGCGTCTAATTTAAGGACGTTAAAGCAAAGTGCTAGGTGGGAGATAACCCACCACGGTATGATCGTTCCCCTTCTTCTCCTTATCTTCCCTCTTCTATAACTCTTCTCCATACTACTGCCTATATCTTGCACCTCATCTGCATACTGCATTTGCATAAAAAAAACGAGAAAAAGCACGTGACGTGCCAGCGTCACTGACGCGTCTGCGTCGCATGAGCATTGGAAATAAAAAAGGATTGAACAGAGAGTTGCGCCGAAATGTGGCTGGAGGCGTGCCTTAGGCACAATATGATTCACGCGACCGCGTCATTTGCAATTTGGCCTCACCTCGCGTCCGCGTCACCCATGCGAACGCGTGGCCCTGCAATTCGACGTAACAAGGGTGAATGGCCAAAAGTTGTGCTAGAGCTGGGTTGTCCTTGTGCTAATCGCACTGCCCTTTCACGTGAATGCATGCCCCACGCGTCCGCGCTGTTTTCTTAAGATGGCCATCCACGCGACCGCGCCACCCAAAATTTTGGCAAAACATAAATTAAACAGAGAGTTGTGCAAGCGTGAATCATGTCACGCGTCCACGTCACCTCACTTAAGGGCTTTCCACGCGATCGCGTGCCCCACGCGACCGCGTCGTTTGCGCCACCCAGCTCGTTCAAATCTGCCAGACTGTTTATTTTTTTCTTTCCCCCCTAATCTTATTTCTTTTCTCCCCTCTTCCATTTTTCCCCCTCTTTCTCTCTTTCACCCCCATCTCCCACTCCCATTAACAAGTTTTTCTTTTCTTCTTCTCCCCTTACTTTTCTATTATTCTTCTTAGTTTTATATGTTATCTTCCTTTCTTCTCTTTTCCTTTTACTTTCACTATCTATATTTTCTTCTCCTTTCTTTTCTTTTTTCTTTTAATTGGTGTTGGAATTTTATTTGGGTCATTATTTTTATGTGTTGCTTATGGCTTGTTTGTGATTTATTTAAACAATTATCTATTATTTTTATAGGGTTACTTGCATGTTCCAATTAATATTTTCCATACCTTATTTAACATGCATGCTATGTGTTTGTGAAAAAGCCCATATGGCATCATACACTTTTCTACATTATTCTACACTATTATTCAATGTCTGCTTTTCACAAATTCCCTTTACTATTTTATTAATTGAATTTAATTGTCAATACAAACGTGATGGTTTGTTACGAAGTGATGCTTGATCTATGCTACTCATGCCCTTGCCGGCATGCCAATAAACATCTTGCATCTACTTACCCTATCATGCACTTGTTTTATTCCCTTTGATGAACTTTTCACATGTTGTCATGACCATGTGTTCACTTCATTCATCTTTACCGTGCACTAATTATCCCTCATTCAATCCTCGTCCTTGCTATATCTCTTTAAATTTAATTTACTTTCCTCGTTCCCTTTCAGGATGGCCACCAAGAAAGGCAAAGAGAAATCTACTCCCAAATCAACAGCAAGGAAAGGAACAAAAAGAACATTAGTGGCAGAACCCTCTTCAATTGCAGTCAAGCCCTCAACAAAAAGAATTAAAAGGATTATAAAGGTTGATGAAAAGGAGAGAGCCTTCCCAGCAAAGGACACTGCACGATTTTTGAATCGCTACTGTGAGCAGATGTTTCCTATTCTGGAAGCTCGAAATTACAACAATGAATACCTTCTTATCCTTCCACCTCATATTGCCGACTTTGTTGAGCCGCAAATTGCACAAAGACATTGGGGTTTCCTACAGAGACAGCCAAGGCAGGTCAATCTTTCTTGGGTAGTCAAGTTCTACTCCAACTTCCACCTGCCAACCCTACAGTCTATTTATATATGTCAGAAGCAAGTCCCCATTACAGAAGAGGCCATTCAGCGAGCCTTAAATCTTCCCCCTGCTCCAGAAGAATTGGACGCTTTTCAGAAAGCCGCCATCAAGTGCCAGGCGTACAACTTTGACTGGGACACTGTTCTCAGAGTTATCGCTCAACCTGGCAGCAAATGGATCTTCGGATACCATCGCTCCCGTCCTAAGGAAATCTCGGCTTCCGCACTTACCTTAGAGGCTCATGTATGGGCACAGATTATGTCCAATTACGTCTTTCTGAGCACTCATGAGTCCTCCTTCACCACAGACATGGTCGTTCTACTATGGTGCATCCTCACAGACCAGCCTCTGAATTTACCGAGACATATCCGGAATGCTATGGAACACGTGCAAATCGCGGGCAACCTACCTTTCCCCGCCTTGGTCTCTAATCTTATCTCAGCAGCCGGAGTCTCCTACAGAGCTGGAGACACCAAAGCCATACTTCCAGGAGATGATCAGTACGTCCCCAACGGGAGATATCTCAGGCCACCACTTTCCATTACCAGCCAGTCCACAGAGGATGCTTCAGTTCCTCCACCATCTACTACTCAGCTGCTGCACCAAATACTGAAGCGGTTGGACCAACAAAAAAAGAAAGCAAAGCTCCGAGAGTGCCACAACCACCGCCGTTTCAAATACCTCAAGGAGCTACTCACAGGCAATCACAGACCTGACGACGACCCAGGCACTCCGAACTCCACTTCCTTCACCAGCACAGGGAGCCATGACGGTTCTGACTGTGGAGATACTACCACCAGCCCACCATTGTTCCTGACAGATGGCACTGAGGACAGTGCAATTCCTTAAGTGTGGGGAGGTCGGTCAGTACCTGACTTCCGGAGGTAATTTTTCTTCCCTAAACACCAATAAATTAGGATATTTAATTAGTTTTTTTTTCTTTTGTAGAATAGGACAAATTGCATAGTAATAGATTAGTTGCATGCATGTTCTACTTGATTGAAAAGACAATAAGTTTCTTCTAAGACTCTATTTTTTTGGAACAAAAAATTTCACTAATTTTAATTAAAACTTTTATGTTAAATTTGCTTGAAGTTGTATTTAGAACATGATTTTTGAGCTAAAGAACACACAACCTGTGAGGTTTGAGCCTTTATGCATAGTTACATTATTTAACCATAATTGTTTTATTCTTGTATGTTTACTTCTCTATGATTGTAATCTATATTTTGCTCCATCCTATATGTCAAATGTTTAATATATTTATATGCTGCATATGATTGAGGCCATTAATTATTTAGCTCACTTATCCAAATTAAGCCTACCCTTTCAATTACCTTTGTTAGCCACTTTGAGCCTTTAAATCCCATTTGTTCTGTAATTTACCACATTACTAGCCTTAAGCAGAAAAACAATTATATATCCCAATTTGAATCTTTGGTTAGCTTAAGATAAAATTGTGAGTGCTAATTAAGAATGGGAAATTGTGGGGACAAAGGATAACAAGGGAGTGTGTCATGATAATATAATGGGAATTTGGACACCTACTCATGTGAAACTATAAGAATAAAAAATCTATGTGCATTGATTAGCTATGTTTATTTTTGTTTATGTTAAAAAAAAACCAAAAATATTCAATAAATAGATAAGGGGACAAAACTGCCCCAATGCTGAGTTAAGAATTCAAGGATCAATGCATGTATGATAAAATTAAAATAAAAAAAAGTTGATACATGAGTATGGAATGTGAAAGGGAATTCTGGGTAGCTGGGTACGAACTCCAAGGTTATATAAAATATATATAGGTTATGTTAATGTTTGAGTTAATTAAAGATTCAATTTATAAGCTCACTTAACCATATATGTATCCTTACCCTTACCTTGGCCACATTACAACCTTGAAAAGACCTCATGATGTTGCATTGGTATATTAAATGTTGTTGATTGGTTAGGAGAAGAACAAAATTTAGGGAGCATGATTAGAGAAGGATAGAGTGATTACCCTATTCACTGGAGAGATTAGAGTATACATACATCATCAGTGAGGGTTCAATGCTTAAAATTCTATGTTCCCCTCTTTCATGAGCTACCTTCTTGCATTTTTATCTGTTCTTACTATATGGGAATTGAATTAGTGAAACTTGATTTGTAATTATTTTGAAGAGCTTATTTACTCCTGATCAAGTGGACAAGAATCATATAGTTGCATTCACATATATAGGTTGCATTGCATTGCATGAGTTTTTACATGTTTCCTACTCATTTATTCTATCTCCTTCAACTAAGCATGAGGACATGCTAATGTTTAAGTGTGGGGAGGTTGATAAACCACTATTTTATGGTTTACAATGTGTTTAATTGTGTGGTTTTATCATGATCTTTACCCACTTATTCATATAATTAGCATGCATTTATATTTCCTTCCTAAAATTATTACATGATTGAAAACTTACTTCCTAGAGACTTTTAATTAGGTATTTTAATTCTCCTTTATTCCATTCGATGCCGTGATCTGTCTGTTAAGTGTTTCAGGCTTTATAGGGCATTAATGAGTGGGAGATTGGAAAAGGAAGCTTGCAAAAATGGAAGGAATACAAGAAATTGAGGAGATGACCAGCGAGAAATGACGCGGCCGCATGACTCACGCGACCACGCGAAAGAGAGGAAATCGCAGTGACGCGGCCGCACGGCTCACGCGACCGCGCGGATTGGAAAAGCATAAGCAACGCGGAGGCATGGACGACGCGCCCGCGTGGAAAAGTGAAACGCCGACTGACACGTCTGCATGAATGATGCGACCGCGTGATGTGCGCATTCTGCAGAATCTCAGAAGTCGCAGGCAGTGTTTCTGGGCCGGATTTCAACCCAGTTTTCGGCCCGGAAACACAGACTAGAGCCAGGGAACATGCAGAAACAAGGGAGAACATTCATTCCGCATAATTTTTAGTTTTTAGATCTGAAATTTCTCCTCCCCTAGGTTTTACTCACTTGAACATTCATAGTTAGGATTTTAAAGATTTTGGCATTAGCTTTTGAGAAGAGTCTACCTCCGGTACTAGTCATTATATTCTATCAATTACTTTTCATTTATTATTCCATATTCTTAATTCCCCTAGAGTTGACATTGGATTATTTTTACAAATCATTAATACAGACTATTTTTATTTTCAATTAATCCTTTTCATTATTATTTATCATGTCTTCTTTTATTTTCCCCATTAACTCTGTGATGTTTATAATTATGATGAGTGAGTAGTTCCATAACTTGATTGGGAGATGATTGAAAGGAAACCTTGAGTTGAATTACTCAAGAGAGAAATTATAATTGGAATTATTGTTGGATCAACCTCTAATCATTGACACTAATCCTCCCCGAGGGAGAGGATTAGGACTTGTGATTAGAAACAGCTTTTCAACTTGCTTGACTTTCCTTTACCTAGTAAGGGATAACTAAGCAGAGCAACTTCCAATTATTAATTAATCTTGAGAGTACTTCAACAAGAATAGGACTTCCAACTAATCTACTTCCAGTCAAGGCTTTTATTTAAGATTAATTAAATTCCCTAATTTAATTTCATGTTATCAACTCAACCATTTTTTTGAAAACATCTGATTGATAAAATAGCACATTTCTCTGCAACTCGTTGGGAAATGAGCTGGGATTCATACTCCCAGTATTTTAATTTCAATATTGTGACAACCCTTTTAAATTGATAAGAGGATTTTCGGCTGGTTAAGGACTGTACTTGCAACGTATTTCTATTAAGAAATTCTTAACTCGCCAATTTCCGCTACGTCATTGCCCGAAAGGTCATCAAAGCCACCGAGGATGGGATCAAGGCCCAAACTGCTATCCTTGCTCCTGATCTTGACACTTCATAGGTTGGGGCCTTCAAAATGGACCAAGATGGGAAGATTGTGGACATCCCAAAATCCTGAAGTCTTTTGTTCGCTTTTGCTTGTCTTTATATACTCCTTAATGCTGCTTTGTACATCTGTTTTAACTGGGCCAGCATGGTGCCTTATTTTGTATTCTGTATTTTGAACATAATTTTGCAACTTATTTTGTCGGTGTAATGCCTTTTGGTATAAAAGATTGTCCGTCGGGCCATCGTGGCGCCTTTTTGTACTGCTTTTTTTGTTGCTTTGCTGGCATGGCATCCGCAACGTAGACGAGTGCTTGTTAGGCTGACATGGTGCCTTCAGACTGTTTTCATTCGTTGAATGTTTGGTATTTTACTTATTGTGTTCCCGTTTGACTATTAAATCATTAGCTGTTATGCTCTGGGTACTCATTTGCGATCAGAAGCTTTCTACTGTGATCAATCTCAGGTCGCCGTTAGATCACTGATGACTTTCTGGTTTCTCGAGTAAGTCCCGCTGTATCCCCTTGCTGTGATTTCGCGGCAGGGGTAGGGGTGAAAATGACAATTGTACTAAGTAAACGAGTATATCCAATAACAATAATGATATCCAATAACGATAATGATAAAGTAAAGAAGAGAATAACAATTGTACTAAGTACGTAAGAGAAACAAGATATAAGTTGAAATCAAAGGAAAAGTATGGGAAGAGGAAACCTATAAGTCGGGAAGAGGTATTCAAGAGTAAAACCTTCTCAAATTTGCTACATTCCATGTTCTCGGGATGTCATTTTCATCTAGTCTTTCCAACTTGTGGGCGCTCTTCCTGAGAACCTCTCTTAAACTATACGGGCCCTCCCAATCAGCCGCCAACTTGCCTTCTCCTAAAGTTGGTGGTCTGATATCATTGCGCCATAATACCAGGTCACCTTCTTCAAAACTCCTGCCGAGTACTTTTCTATTGTATCGCAGTGCTATTCTCTGTTTTAATGCAGTCTCCGAAAAATGGGCCACCACCCTCGTCTCATCATTCAAGTCCTTTTCGATTGCTTCTTCACCACTGCCAAGGACCAACCTCGGACTCGGTTCCACAATTTCAACAGGGATCACCGCGTCTACTCCATAGGTAAGCCAGAAAGGCATTTTCCCGATAGAGGACTAAAGTGTTGTCCTATAAGACCATAAGACCGAAGCTAGCTCGTCTGCCCATGAGCCCTTCTTCTGATCAAGTTGCTTTTTCAATCCTTTTAGGATGATTTTGTTTGCTGCTTCTACCTGACCATTGCTCTGAGGGTGCTCTACTGAGGAGAACTTCTGTTTAACCCCCAACCCGGACAGAAACTCCCCAAACTTCTTGTCTGCAAACTGCGTCCCATTGTTCGATATCACGATCTTAGGAATTCTGAACCTGGTGATCACTTGTCTCCACATGAATTTCTGACAATTTTATGACGATATTCTGGCCAATGGCTCTGCTTCCACCTATTTGGTGTAGTAGTCAATGGCAACTATCAGATACTTTACTTGCCCGGGGCAACCAGGAACGGGCCCAGGAGGTTGACTCCCCACTGAGAGAAAGGTCGGGAGGCCAGCATCGAGCTTAATTCCCCTGTTGGGGGCTTGTAGAAGTTGGCATTTTCTTGGCATTTCTTGCACTTCTTGACGAATTCCTATGCATCTGAAATAATTGTAGGCCAATAATATCCAGCTCTGATGAGCTTCCTAGTTATGCTTTTCCCCCAATGTGGTGGTCGCAACACCCTTAATGGACTTCGCTTAAGATGTAGTTCGTATGGTCGGGACGTAGCCATTTCAACAGGGGCTGGTTGAGCCCTCTTTTATACAGCTGCCCTTGTATCACCACATACTTAGCTACTTCATTTCTTGTTGCTCTAGCTTTTTTCTCGTCTTCAAGGAGTTGGCCACCTTCCAAGAAGCAAAGAATTGGGTCCATCCATGAAGGAGGATTCAACACTTGGGTTACGCACACGGCTACTGATGGCTCCTTTGCTAATCCCAGATTCAGAGATCAGTTTCCCGTGCCGGGTTTCGTGCTTGCTAGTTTTGACAAGAGGTCGGCCCAAGCGTTCTTTTTCCTGGGTACATGCTGAACTGTTACCTCCTCAAAATCCTCACATAACTTCTTTACTTTCTCTAACTATTTCTGAAGTATGAAATCTCTGGCTTGGTAAGTCTCGTTAACTTCAGAGGTCACAATCTGAGAATTACTGTTGACTTCAACTCTAGATGCACCGACCTCTTTAGCTAGGCCCAAGCCTCTTATTAGGGCTTCATACTCTGCCTGGTTATTAGAAATCGGGAAGTTGAACTTGATTGATTGCTCATAAATAATTCCTGCCGAGCTTTCAAGGATTATCCCTGTTCCCCTAAACACCTGGTTGGAGGCTCTGTCAACGTTGAGCTTCCACTGCGTATCCGTGTTCCCGGACGGATCCCCCGTCAATTCCACTAGAAAGTCTACCATTGCCTGGGCCTTGATCGCATGTCTAAGTTCATACTACAGGTCGTACTGGGATAATTCGATCGCCCATGTCATCATACATCCCGCCAAGTTGGGTTTTTGTAGAACTTGGCAAATGGCTTGGTCAGTCCTTAGGGTGATTGGGTGCCCTTGAAAGTACTGCCTCAACCTTCGACACGAGATTAATAGAACATAGGCGAGCTTTTTCAACTTAATGTATCTTAGCTTCGTCCCTTGGAGCGCCTTGCTAATGAAATACACTAGTTGCTGGATCTTTTCTTCTTTCGGAATGAGGACAGCCACCATGGCTTGCTTTGTCACCACCAAATACAAGAACAAGGTCTCGCCTTCTTTTGGCTTACCGAGAACAGTGGGTGCTGAAAGTATCTTTTTGAGATGGTTGAATGCTTCCTCACAAGCCAGAGTCCATTCAAAGGCTATTCCCTTTTTCATCAAATTGAAGAATGGGAGGGCCTTCGCCGCTGAGGCCCTGAGGAATCAAGACAAGGTCGTAAGCTTCCTAGCCAGCCTCTGTACATCTTTGACGCATCCTGGGCTCATCATCCCGAGGACGGCCTCGCACTTGTTCCCTTCCACCCACCCCCCTTTGTGTTATTATGAAGCCCAGGAACTTCTGGGCTTCCATGGCAAATGTGCACTCGAGGGGGTTAAGCCTCATATTGTGCTTTCGGGGTGCCTCGAAGACGGCTTAGAGATCACCAACTAGGTTTCCTGGTTCAGTTGATTTTACCAAGACATCGTCAACGTATACCTCAACTGACTTGCCAATGAAGTTGTTAACGACTTTACTCATCAGCCTCTGGTAAGTAGCTCCTGCTTTCTTCAGTCTGAATAGCATTACTCTATAATAATATGTCCCAGTTGGCATTATGAACGCCGTTTTCTCCTCGTCGGGATAGTGCATTGGGATTTGGTTGTACCCAGAGTACGCGTCGATGAAGCTTAGGAACTGGTATCCTGCTGCTGCATCTACCAGGGCGTCGATGTTCTGGAGGGGAAAAGAGTCTTTTAGACATGCCTTATTGAGATCCGAGTAGTCGACGTACATCCTCCATTTTCCATTGGATTTCTTAATGAGAACCACATTTGACAGCCACCCTAATGAATCCTGCTTCTAACAGGCTGGCCTTCTGTTTGGCCACCTCGTTAGCCCTTTCCTACGATATCTTCCTTCGTCATTACACTACCGGATTAGCGTTTGGTTTCACAGCAAGTCGGTGGCATATGAACTCAGGGTCTACCCCTAGCATATCAGCCGGAGTCCAAGCGAAAAGGTCGCCATTTGCTCTGACGGCTTTCATTAGGGGTTCTTTTAGCTCGTGGGGGAGGTTTCTGTTCACAAAAGTGAACTTTTCTTCTGTGTCTCCGACTCGAAAATTCTCCAAGTCACCTTGGGGTTCCGGCCTCAGCTTGTCATCTATTCTTGCATCTAAATCGGCCAGGAACACCCCAGATGCTTCTTTTGACTTCTTTCTCAATGAGAGGTTGGCATTGTCACAAGCAACTGCCGTTTCTAAATCTATCCTGATGGAACCGATGGTTCCGTCGTCTGCCACGAATTTCATCATCAAGAATTTGGTGTATATAACAGCTAAGATTTCATTGATGGTCTTCCTTCCCAGGATGATGTTATAGGCTGTAGAGTCTCTCAAGACAACAAACTTTGCCATTACGGACCTCTTACTTTTCCCGGTTTCCACACAGATCGGGAGAGAAATTACCCCGTCCAGCTTTATGTAGTTGTCACCCAAACCAATGACCCTATGTTTGTGGGTCTTGAGATCGGCTTCTTTGAGCCCCAGGGTGTCAAATACGTTCCTGAACATGATATTGGAGTCGGCCCCCGTGTTGACGACAATTCGTTTGACTAGGCCTATCTTGATCATTTCCATAATCACCATGGGTGGATTCTCGGGATGATCGTAGCACCATTGATCTTTTGGGCCAAAGGATATCTCGGGAGGGTCCTTGGACGAGGCCTTAAGGCTTCCTGAAGACACTGCTAGGACCTTGGTAGCCTTTCTTGCTACCGACTTTGACTTGGGGGTGCATCTCCCTACGACGATATTAATGACTACCGTAGGGACATTGTTAGGGTTTTCATTGGATTTTTGCCTTGTCTTTACAGTGTGGCTTCAGTCCTTGATGAGCGAATATTTTATAGGCTTTTTGGCATCATTTTCTTATCATTTTTAGTATGTTTTGTTTAATTTTTAATAAGTTTTCATAAGTTTTAGTGTTAAAATTATATTTTTGGATTCTACTATGAGTGTTTATGTTTTTGTAAAATTTCAGGTATTTTTTGGCTGAAATTGAGTAGCTGGAGCAAAAATCTGATTCAAAGACAGAGAAAGCACTGCAGATGTTGTACAGATCTGACCTCCTTGCACTCGTAAGTTCTTTTCTAGAGATACAGAAGTCCAAATGGAGTTTTCTCAATGGCTATGGATAGCTGACTTTCAGAGCTTTCCAGAAATTTATAATAGTCCCTACTTTGCTTCAAATTAGAAGGCTCAAAACTGGTGGCCAATGCCAATTTCCTGCCTTTTTCAGGCGTAGTCCAGCGCCCAAGGAGAAGAGACCAGCGACCAAATGCCCAAAGAGGACCCACTAGCCAGCGTTCAATGCCCTAGAGGACTCATAGCACGTGAATCTCATCAAAACTCAACCCAAACACTCACTAAAGGGGCCTTGGAAGTGGATTTTAGCACTAAAGAGATTGTTTTACCCTTACTAGTCATTAGTTTAGTATTTAAGGGAGAAGATCACACTTGTTTAAGATCTTCTACCATCTCTTTCTACATATTTTCGTTTTAGCATTGTATTTCCTATCAGTATGAGTTTTTAGACCTCCTAGGTTAAAGGGAGGAGCCCTGCTGAGTTTTATGAATTAATAAGAGTATTATTGTTTCTCTTCAATCTGTGTTTGATCAATTCTAAGATGTCTATTTGTTCTTCAACATGGCGAATGGGATGATCAGTGACAATTAGTTCCGTTCATCATACTAAGACCGCGTGCCTGACAATCACCCGTGTCTACTTGGGTCCGTGTGAATACGTGACTGGAAAGCACGAACCGCCATCTTGATTATACATCTCTCAGACAGCTAATCCACGACTTCGTTGGGGACTTCTCAAGACACCAGTTCAGCTAATTTACGGGGAGATTAGGGTCTCTGTGGTAGAGGCTAGAACCCAAAGGAGCAGCATTCTCTGATCCGAAAGATTCGACCTTGTCTATGGCATTTTGAGTAGGATCACTAAAGGGAATGAACTGCTAGAGCTTCACCCTCGTTCAGATTGGATGACCGCAGCCATATGGAGTTTGATCTGAAGTAGAAGATATTGATGAATGCAGCCATACTGTGTTAATCACATACAGCCTGCATAAAAGAAATCATTCACACTTGAAGGAGATAGTAAGACCAGAGTTAATTCAGAAAGACAAGCCAACTCCAATCCTTAACCATCTTCTTATCACTGGTTTCCATTTAAATTTACAAAGTATTTTATACAATATTTCTTTAATGCTTTCAACCAAATTCAAACTAACAACTTCTTGATTTGCCTGACTAAGACCTGCAAGATAATCGTAGCTTGCTTTAAACCACAATCCTCGTGGGATCGACCCTGACTTGCTCAGGTATTACTTGGACGACCCAGTACACTTGCTGGAACAGTTGTACGAAGTGTGGTGATTCGTGCACCAAGTATTTGGTGTCGTTGCCGAGGATTGTTAGAATTTAGACAACTGACGGATTATCTTGTTCCCTAGGTCAGGTATTATCTTTAATTTTGTTAGCTTTTCGTTTATTTTTTTTCTTCACCCTATTTTCAAAAAAAAAAATCAAACACCTTTTTCAAAAAAAAGATTTTATTTTCTTTGTTTAATCTTGGTTTTTTGTTTGAGTCCTTTTGTTTTTGTTCTTGTTGAGTTTTTCGAAATTTTTGAGTCTTTTGTCTAAAAATTTTTCAAAAATAGTTTCTTTGTTTAAATCTTGTGTCAATATTTAAGTTTAGTGTCTTCTTGTTGTTTTTCTTTTAATTTTCAAAAAATTGTGTTTGATTTTTAAAAATTTTAAGTTTGGTGTCTTTTGCATGTTCTTGTGTTCTTTGAGTTTTCTTGAGTTTTGTTCTTGGTGTTCTTTTTAATCTTCAAAGTGTTCTTGCTTTTCTCCTTATTTTGATCTTAAAATTTTTAAGTCTGGTGTCCCTTTGTGTTTTTCCTTCAAATTTTTGAAAACTTGGGGTCCTAGATCTAAAAATTCTAAGTTTTGTGTCTTTTACTTATTTTTCTCTTTCTTCATTAAATTCAAAAATAAAAAATATCTTTTCTATCTTTATTTAAAAAAATTTCAAAATTTTTAATTAAAAATTCAGATTTTAATTTCAAAATTTTTATCTTATCTTATCTTAGTTTTAAATTTTCAAAATTCAAATATTTTCAAAATAAAAGATCTTATCTTTTTCAAAATCTTATCTTATCTTATTTCAAAATTCAAAATTTAAAAATCCAAATTTCAAATTTCAAATTTCAATTTTCAAAATTCAATTTTCAAATTCAAATTTCAATTTTAAAATCAAATCTTTTTCAAAGTCAAATTTCAAATCTTATCTTTCTTTTAAATCTTTTTCAAATATTTTCTAATCTCAAATTTTAAAATCACATCTTTTTCAAATCTTTTTAGTTTCTTATCTTATCTTATCTTATCTTTTCTAATTTCAATTTTTAAATTCAAATCTTTTCTAATCTTTTATCTTATCTTGTTTTCAATTCTTTTTTTAGTTAGTTAGTTGTTTTCTCTCTTTTCTTTTGCAAAACTTCCTAACTAATTCTTCTCTCTCCTAATTTTTGAAAATTATTTTCTTCTTCTCTCCCTTCTATTTTCGAAAATTCACTAACTAATTTTCAATTCTTTTTAATTTATTAACCTTATTTTCGAAATTAATAAATAAATAAAATAAAAACAAAAATATTTTAATTCTTGTTTATCTTTTCTATTTCCAATTCTTCTCTTATTTAATTCTATATATTCGAACCCTTCTCCTCTTTCTTCTTCCATCTTCACTTTTCTATCTTCTTCTTCTTTTTTCACATCTCACAAGGAATCTTCTGTTCTTGAACATAGAGCTCCCATTCTTTTTTCTCTCTTGTTTCTTCTTTCCTTGTTTATGACCAGGGATAGAGATAAAGAACCCCTCTTTAATCTTGATCCTGAACCTGGAAAGACTTTAAGGAGGAGCTTACAACAAATTAAAGTATAACACTCCAAAAGAAACCTTTCAAAAAATTTTGAACAAGAAATAGAAGACATGGCCGAACCTAAAGAAGATGCAAGAAAGGTTCTTGGTAACTTCACCATGCCTACCTCTAACTTTTATGGCAGAAGTATCTATGTACCTGTCATTGGAGCTAACAATTTTGAGCTTAAGTCTCAGTTAGTCTCT
Organism: Arachis duranensis; assembly: GCF_000817695.3. Classification (NCBI taxonomy): domain Eukaryota; kingdom Viridiplantae; phylum Streptophyta; class Magnoliopsida; order Fabales; family Fabaceae; genus Arachis; species Arachis duranensis. The sequence goes on from NC_029774.3 coordinate 54,086,451, forward strand.
CTTCTGCAATAGAATTGCAACTTCCATAGACTTCCACTAGAAGATCCACATCAGTTCTTAGCTAAATTCTTGTAGATCTGTAATATTGTTAAGACCATTAGAGTAAATATTTAGGTCTACAAACTTATGCTCTTTTCTTTTGCAGTAAGAGACAGATCTAAGATATGGTTGGATTCTCAACCAAAAGAGAGCTTAGACTCTTGGAAAAAGCTGGTTAATGCTTTTCTGGCTAAATTATTTTCCCCTCGGAGAATGAACAAAATCAGAGTGGAAGTTCAAGCCTTCAGACAAAGAGAAGGTGAATCCCTTTATGAAGCTTGGAAAAGATATAAGCAACTGATCAGAAGATATCCTCCTGATATGCTCTCAGAATGGTCTATCATAGGCATGTTCTATGATAGTCTGTCTGAGATGTCCAAAATCTCATTGGACAGCTCTGCATGTGGATCACTCCACCTGAAGAAAATACCTGTAGAAGTAAGAGAACTCGTTGAGATGGTTGTAAACAACCAATTCATGTACACTTTTGAAAGGAACCCTGTAAGTAATGGGGTACTTCAGAAGAAAAGAGTTCTTGAAGTTGATAATATGAATACCATATTGGCTCAGAACAAGATCTTAACCCAGCAAGTCAATATGATTTCTCAACATTTGACTGGAATGTAAACAGCAGCTGGAAGTACCCAAGAAGTATCTATTGATGTAGATGCTTATGATCCTTATCAACCCACCATAGAGAATGTGAATTACTTGGGAGAACCCTATAGAAACACCTACAACCCTTCATGGAGGAATCATCCTAACCTTTCATGGAAGGATCAATAGAAGCCTCAGCAAGGCTTCAACAATAATCAAGGTGGAAGGAACTAGAATAGGTTCAACAACAGATCACCGTTCCCATCTTCTCAACAGAAAATGGGAAACCCCTAAGCAGAGCCTCTCTGACTTAGTCACTCTGGTTTTCAGCCTCTCTAAGACCACTCATAGTTTCATAACTGAAACAAGGTCCTCCATTAGAAATTTAGAGGTACAAGTTGGTCAGTTGAGCAAGAGGATCCCTGAGACCCCTCCTAACACTCTTCCAAGCAACACTGAGGTGAACCCAAGAGAAGAGTGCAACGCCATCACCTCTGAGGCTGAGGCCGAATCTGGAGAAAGTGGAAAGGCATTGAACACCAGTGAGGAAGCCCTCACTGGGTGTTCAATGCCCATCCTGATAGTAGAGCTGGCGTTGAACGCTAGCCATGGAGCATTAGCTGGGCATTCAACGCCCAAACAGGCAGGAATTGTGGCGCTGAATGCCAGTGAGGAACCCCTCACTGGGCGTTCAACGCCCAACCAGACAGAGAAGCTGGCATTGAACACTAGCCAGGATACCCCTGCTGGGCGTTCAACACCCAAAATGATAGAGGAACTGGTGTTTAACGCTAGTAAGGGTGTACAACATGGGCGTTCAACACCCAAAGAGCCAACAAAGATGGCATTAAATGCCAGTAAAGGCACACCCTCTGAGTGCTCAATACCCACTCAAGAAATCCCTATCCAAGAACTAAAGGAAGCCAAGGCTCACATAAAGACTATAGAGATTCCTTTGCATGCACTCATGCAGTGCATGAGTTCTAATGAATACTCATCCTCTGATGAGGATGAAGACACTAGAGAAGAGCAAGTTGCTCGGTACCTAGGAGCTCTCATGAAGTTGAATTCCATGTTATTTGAAGCTTCCAAATCATTGACGCTTTCTAATTCCTTGCACCATAGGCACCATGACCTTTGAGAAGGCTCTGTGTGACCTAGGGTCAAGCTTCAGCCTCATGCCACTCTCTGTAATAGAGAAGCTGAGAATCTTTGAGGTGCAGGCTGCAAACATCTCACTAGAGATGGCAGAAAATTTAATTAAGAAGCCATATGGCTTAGTAGAGAATGTCTCGGTAAAGTTTGAAGACCACTACATCACTGCAAACTTCATAGTCTTGGACATAGGAGAGGATGAAGATGATTCTATCATCCTAGGAAGACCTTTCCTAGCTACTACAAAAGCCATGATTAATGTGGCAAAGGGAGAAATGGTTTTCCAACTAGGAGAGGACTATATCTTGTTCAAGATGTCCAATCCCAATTCTCCCTCTGAAAAGATAAAGACAGTGGTGCAACACCTAGTGTTCTAACACTTTCTTTCTGTGCAGAGCTTTACAGAGCCCCTAAACATCAATTCTGAGTTTGGTGTTGGGTAGCCATCAACAAGCTCTAAGAATAAAGGTACTAGGAAGAAAGTCCCTAAAGGTTGGAGGGACAAGAAAGTCCCAACTGAAGGCCTCTCACATAGCATGAGAGTTGTCTTCACCAAGAAACCAGTCATACCACATACAGTGAGTCGTATTCTATCTCTAGAGCATGTAGACCTCATTCATGAGAAGACAGGAAGAAAGTTCACTGTAAGGGGCAAACTTCTGAGCCCATACTCACCTCCGTAACGAGCTAACCATCAAACTAATGATGTTAAAGAAGCGTTTGTTGGGATGCAACCCAACCTTAAGTAATTATTTCTATTTTCTTTCAGTTTGTTTTTCTTTTAGTTACTTTTAAGGTCATGATCATTTGCAGCAGTCAGAACAGAGAAAAAATGTTAAGGCAGTAAAAACAGAACACTCTAGATGGAGTGGTACTGGCGCTGAACGCCAGCCAAGGAGCAGATCCTGGGTGTTCAAACGCCAGTGCAAAGTGCAGGGAATCTGAATTTCCTATCCTCTCAGGACCAGTGGGTCCCACGGCATCTTCATCTACCCCATTTACTTTCACACTTCCCCATACACTCTTCCCTATAAATCCTAGCCCAATCACATCCATATCACTTCTCCAAAACCATCATAAATTCCACCAACCCCCACCCACTTCAAAATGAAATTTCCCTCCCATTTACCCACCCATGGCCAAACCCAACCTCTAACGAACGAGCAAAGTTTTAAGTTTGGTGTTGGAAAATCCTAGCTTTTTTCTTTCCATTCCCATTCATGGCACCCAAGGTTGGAGAATCCTCTAGAAAGAGGAAAGGAAAGGCAGTAGCCGCCACCTCTGAATCTTAGAAGATGGAGAGATTCATCACCAAAGCCCACCAAGACCACTTCTATGAAGTAGTGGCAGAAAAGAAAGTGATCCCTATGGTCCCTTTTAGGCTCAAGAAGAATGAGTATCCGAAAATCCGAAGAGAGATCCGGAGAAGAGGTTGGGAAGTCCTAACCAATCCCATTCAAGATGTTGGGATCTTAATGGTGTAAGAATTCTATGCTAATGCATGGGTTACTAAAAGCCATGGCACTAGTGTGAACCCAAATCCAAAGAATTGGAGCACCATGATCCGAGGGAGAATCTTAGATTTCAGCCCGGAAAGTATGAGGTTGGCGTTCAACTTGCCTCTGATGCAAGGAGACCCACATCCTTACACTAGAAGAGTCAACTTTGATCAGAGATTGGATCAAGTACTCTCAAACATCTGTGTGGACGGAGCACAATGGAAAAGAGATTCCCAAGGCAAGCCCATTCAACTAAGAAGGCTTGACCTCAAGCCCATAGCTAGAGGATGGTTGGAATTCATCCAATGTTCCATCATCCCTACTAGCAATCGGTCAGAAGTGACTGTTGATAGAGCCATCATGATCCATTGCATCATGATTGGAAGTGAGGTGGAAGTACTGATGCGGTATTTTATAACCCACAAACTAACCGGCAAGTTCACCAGGTCGTACTAAGTAATACCTTACGTGAGTAAGGGTCGATCCCACGAGGATTGATGGATTAAGCAACAGTTATTGAGTGATAGGCTTAGTTAGGCAAGCAGAAAAGAGTGTTTTGATATTCAAAGAGCATTAAATAATTGTGCAGAAATTAAAATAGTAAAGTAATTGAGTTGAAAATAAAATATTAGGGAAACAGTTAAGATTTCAGAGTTATCTATTTTTCCGGATTAACTTTGCTTACTAACTATTTTAATCATGTTGGATTTAATTCATGACAAACTATATGTGACTAGACCCTAATTCCTTAGACCTTCCTAGTCTCCTCTAAAATTCATTAACTGCCAATTCCTTGGTCAATTAATTCCAATTAGAAGCTACATGATCAAATTCTAGTTTATATGCCACAAAAATTCTAATTATCCTAAAATAAGGGGATTATATGTCACGTATCCCGTTAAATCCAAATAATTAAAATAAAGAATATGTTTTCAAACTGTTGTTCAAGTAAAGAGCTTTTCCAAGTTTTATAAGAACTCAAATAGAAAGAGGGTCATACTTTCGTTCCACCCAAATTCATAAAATAAAGAGCGAAAACAATTTTTAAATTATAAATCCATGCATAAATTAAAATAGAAAAAGCAATAAAATCAATCCTTACAAATAGACAGAGCTCCTAACCTTTACAGTGGAGGATTAGTTGCTCATGGAATGTGGAATGTAAATTTGTATAGAATTCCCTAATGGAATCCCCCTTATGGAATCTCCTAATGGAACCCCCCTCTTTAGAAGAGAAATCTCTCCTATTTATAACTAATCCTAATTAATTTAAAATCTAATTTTTTAAAATTAAAATAATATATTTTCCTATTTTAAAATCAAATTTGAATTTAAATCAGAATTAACTAACTACTCCGCGTCTTGCAACATGGGGACTACTTGGCTTCACTGGATCTGTGCCTAACTTGGGTGCTAAAATGGGGCCCAGAAATCAACCCCCAACGGTTTCTGCGTTTTCTGCACATGGCGCATGTCACGCATACGCGTCGATAGTCTTTTTCGCAAGTCACGCGAACGCATCGGTCATGCGCACGCGTCGCTGCGTAATTCTTCAAATCATGCATATGCGTCAGTCACGCGCACACATCACCATGGAAATCTCCAAATCACGCGTACGCGTCAGTCACGCGTACGCGTCGTTGTTCGCTGCCATCTCTTTTGATTCTTGAGCTGCAGAAACTCCATCAAATCCAGTCGAATGCTACCTAAAATAAACAAAATTGCAAAAGACTCAAAGTAACATTGATGAGCGGATAATTTATACGCTTTTTGGCATTATTTTTATATAGTTTTTAGTATGATTTATTAGTTTTTAGTATATTTTTATTAGTTTTTAAGCAAAATTCATATTTCTAGACTTTACTATGAGTTTTTGTGTTTTCTGTGATTTCAGGTATTTTCTGACTGAAATTGAGGGACCTGAGCAAAAATCTGATTCAGAGGCTGACAAAGGACTGCATATATTGTTGGATTCTGACCTCCCTGCACTCGAAGTGAATTTTCTGGAGCTACATAACTCCAAATGGCACGCTCCTAATTGCGTTGGAAAGTAGACATCCAGGACTTTCCAGCAATATATAATAATCCATACTTTGCACGAGTTTTGACGACGTAAAATGGCGTCAAAACGTCAGAACTGGCATAAAAGTTGGAGTTAAATGCCCAAACTGGCACCAAAGCTGGTGTTTAACTCCAAGGAAGACCTCTACACGTGTAAAGCTCAATGCTCAGCCCAAGCACACACCAAGTGGGCCCAAAAGTGGATTTCTGAATCATTTACCTATTTCTGTAAACCCTAGTAGTTAGTTTCATTATAAATAGGACCTTTTACTATTGTATTTTCATCTTCGGATCATAGAGACATTCTGGATGATATATTTTCATATTTGGGGAGGCTAACCATTCGGCCATGCCTAGACCTCCAAACCTTGTTCTTATGTATTTTCAACGGTGGAGTTTCAACACACCATAGATTAAGGTGTGGAGCTCTACTGTTCCTCGAGTATTAATGCAAAGTACTACTGTTTTCCATTCAATTCATGCTTATTCCTATTCTAAGATATTCGCTTGCACTTCAACATGATGAATGTGATGATCCGTGACACTCATCACTATTCTTAACCTATGAACGCCTGCCCGACAACCACTCCCGTTCTACCTTAGATCGAGCGTATATCTCTAAGCCTCCATTCTGAAAGATCGGAGTCTTCGTGGTATAATCTAGAATTATTGGTGGCCATTCCTGAGATCCGGAAAGTCTAAACCTTGTCTGTGGTATTCCGAGTAGGATCTGGGAAGGGATGACTATGACGAGCTTCAAACTCGCGAGTGTTGGGCGTAGTGACAGACGCAAAAGGATCACTGGATTCTATTCCAGCATGATCGAGAACCGACAAGTGATTAGCCGTGCGGTGACAGCGCATTTGGACCATTTTCTCTGATAGGACGGGAAGTAGCCTTTGACAACGGTGATGCCCAACATACAGCTTGCCATGGAAAGGAGTATGAAGGATTGGATGAAGGCAATAGGAAAGCAAAGATCCAACAGGAACGAAGCATCTCTATGCACTTATCTGAAATTCTCACCAATGAATTACATAAGTATCTCTATCTTTACTTTATGTTTTATTTATTTTTTTAATTATTAAAACTCCATAACCATTTGAATCCGCCTGACTGAGATTTACAAGGTGACCATAGCTTGCTTCAAGCCGACAATCTCCGTGGGATCGACCCTTACTCACGTAAGGTTTATTACTTGGACGACCCAGTGTACTTGCTGGTTAGTTATGCAAAGTTGTGAAAAAGAGTTGAGATTACAATTGTGCGTACCAAGTTGTTGGTGCCATTGTGTATCTCAATTTCATGCACCAAGTTTTTTGCACCGTTGCCGGGGATTGTTCGAGTTTGGACAATTAACGGTTCATCTTGTTACTTAGATTAGGTAATTTTCTTTTTATTTTGTTTTCAAAAAGTTTTCAAAAATCTTTCAAAATTTTTCTTCTTTTTCGTTCTTTTCAAAATAATTTTTGAAAAATCCAAAAAAATTCATAAAATCATAAAAACTCAAAAATATTTCATGGTTCTTGTTTGAATCTAGGGCCAAATTTTAAGTTTGGTGTCAATTGCATGATTTTAATTGTCTTGCAATTTTCAAAACACATGCATTGTGTTCTTGATGATCTTCAAGTCGTTCTTGATGAATTGCCTTGTTTGATCTTCATGATTTTTTTATTTGCACTGCATGATGTTCTACATATGCATTCATATGGCCCAAACATGAGAAAGTTCTAAGTTTGGTGTCCTCCATGTTTTCTTTCATTAAGAAAATTTAGTTCTTGATGTTCATCTTGATCTTCAAGATTGTTCTTGGTGTTCATCTTGACGTTCATAATGTTCTTGCATATATCTTGTGTTTTGATCCAAGAATTATATGTTTCGACTCATTTTGTTGTTTTTCGAAATTGAAAACATACCTCCTTGAATAAAGAATTTAGCAAAATGAAGATCCAAGAACATAAAGCAGAGGAATTACAGAGAAAAAGTTGGGCGTTCAAAACACCCAGTGAATAAGGAAAACTGGCATTTAAACGCCAGCCAGGGTGCCTGGCTGGGCGTTTAAACGCCCAAATCATGCAGCAATTGGGCGTTAAACGCCCAAAATATGCAGCTCCTAGGCGTTTAACGCTAGGATGACACAAGGAGAGGAATTTTGTTTTCAAATCAAATCTTTTTCAAATCCTCATATTTTTTTCAAAATCAAATATTTTTCAAATCAAATATTTTCAATCATATCTTTTTCAAAATCGTATCATTTCATACATATCTTTTTCAAAAAAAAAATCAAATCTTTTTAATTTTCTTTTCAAATCTTTTTCAAAATAAATTTCAATCATATCTTTTCAAACATATCTTTTTCAAATTATATCTTTTTCAAAATCAATTTCAAAATCTTTTCTAACTTCTTATCTTTTCAAAATTGATTTTCAAATCTTTTTCAACTAACTAATTGACTTTTTGCTTGTTTTACTATTTCTTATCTTTTTCAAAACCACGGCCAATTTAAAATTTATTTTAAATTTTATTCTTTTTTTTTTCAAAAATTCTCCCCCCTCTCTTATCTTTTTCTATTTAAACACTAATATTCCTCCTCCATTGTCAATTCGAACTCCATCTCTCTTTGTGTGCTTGAATTCTTCCTTACCTACCGCATCCTTCCATTCTTGTTTTCCTCTGACACCTTAAGGAATCTCTATACTGTGACATAGAGGATTTCATATTTTCTTTGTTTTCTTCTCTTTCATATGAGCAGGAACAAAGATAAAGGCATACTTGTTAAAGCTGATCCTGAACCTGAAAGGACTCTGAAGAGGAAGCTAAGAGTAGCTAAAGCACAAAACTCTGAAGAGGACCTCACTGAAATTTTTGAAAAGGAAGCAGCAAAAGAAACAATTATGGCCGAACCAAACAACAATGCAAGGAAGATGCTTGGTGATTTTACTACACCAACTTCCAACTTCTATGGAAGAAGCATCTCAATCCCTGCCATAGGAGCAAACAATTTTGAGCTAAAGCCTCAATTAGTTTCTCTATTGCAATAGAACTACAAGTTTTATGGACTTCCATCAAAAGACCCTTATCAGTTTTTAACTAAATTTTTATAGATCTGCGATACTGTTAAGACCAATGGAGTTGATCCTGAAGTCTACAAGCTTATACTTTTCCCTTTTGCTGTAAGAGACAAAGCTAGAACATGGTTAGACTCACAACCCAGAGATAGCCTGAACTCTTGGGATAAGCTGGTCACGGCTTTCTTAGCCAAGTTCTTTCCTCCTTAAAAGCTGAGCAAGCTTAGAGTGGATATTCAAACCTTCAGACAGAAAGAAGGTGAATCCCTCTATGAAGCTTGGGAAAGATACAAGCAACTGACCAAAAAGTATCCTTCTGACATACTTTCATAATGGACAACATTAGATATATTCTATGATGGTCTGTCTGAATTTTCCAAGATGTAACTGGACCACTCTGCAAGTGGATCCATTCACCTAAAGAAAACACCTGCAGAAGCTCAGGAACTTATTGAAATGGTTGTAAATAACCAGTTCATGTATACCTCTGAGAGAAATCCTGTGAGTAATGGGACGCCTCAAAAGAGACAAGTTCTTGAAATTGATGCTCTGAATGCCATATTGGCTTAGAACAAGATATTGACCCAACAAGTCAATATGATCTCTCAGAGTCTGAATGGATTGCAAAATGCATCCAATAATACTAAAGAAGCATCTTCCGAAGAGAAGCTTATGATCACGAGAACCCTGCAATGGCAGAGATGAACTACATGGGTGAAGCCTTTGGCAACACCTATAATCCTTCATGGAAAAATCATCCAAATTTTTCATGAAAGGATCAACAGAAGCAAGGCTTCAATAATAACAATGGTGGAAGAAACAGGTTTAGCAATAGCAAACCTTTCCCACCATCATCTCAGCAATAGACAGAGCATTCTGAGCAGAATCCTTCTAGCTTAGCAAACATAGTCTCTGATCTATCTAAGGCCACTCTTAGTTTCATGACTGAAACAAGATCCTCCATTAGAACTTTGGAAGCACAAGTGGGCCAACTGAGTAAAAGGGTTATTGAAACTCCTCCTAGCACTCTCCCAAGCAATACAGAAGAGAATCCCAAAGGAGAGTGCAAGGCCATTGATATAATCAACATGGCCGAAACCTTAGAGAAGGAGGAGGACGTGAATCCAATTGAGGAAGACCTCAGGGGACGTCCAATGGTCAGTACGGAATACCCTACTGAGGAACCAAGGGAATCTGAGGCTCATACAGAGACCATAGAGATTCCCTTGGACCTTCTTTTACCATTCATGAGCTCTGATGACTATTCATCTTCTAAAGAGGATGAAGACATTGTTGAAGGGCAAATTGTCCAATATTTAGGAGCAATCATGAAGCTGAATGCCAAGCTATTTGGTAATAAAACTTGGAAGGAAGAGCCTCCCTTGCTCACCAATGAACTGAATACATTGGTTCAGCAAAATTTACCTCAAAAGAAACAGGATCCTGGTAAATTCTAAATACCCTGTACCATAGGCACCATGACCTTTGAAAAAGCTCTGTGTGACCTGGGGTCAGGGATAAACATGATGCCCCTCTCTGTAATGGAGAGACTGGGAATCTATGAGGTACAGGCTGCCAAATTCTCATTGGAGATGGCAGATAAATCCATGAAAAAGGATTATGGACTAGTAGAGGACGTGCTAGTAAAGGTTGAAGGCCTTTACTTCCCTGCTGATTTCATAATCCTAGACACTGAGAGGGATGAGGATGAATTCATCATCCTTAGAAGACCCTTCCTAGCCACAACAAGAGCTGTGATTGATGTTGACAGAGGAGAGTTAATCCTTCATGTGAATGAAGAATGCCTTGTAGTAAAGACTCAAGGTTCTCCATCTGTAACCATAGAGAGTAAGCATGAAGAGAATCTTCCAATACAGAGTCAAACAGAGCCCCCACATTCAAACTCTAAGTTTGGTGTTGGGAGGCCACAGCCAAACTCTAAGTTTGGTGTTGAGAGATCTCAACCATACTCTAATCATCTGTGAGGCTCCATGAGAGCTCACTGTCAAGCTATTGACATTAAAGAAGTGCTTATTAGGAGGCAACCCAATTTTATTTTAATTTTATCTATATTATTTTGTTTTCTTTTAGGTTGATGATCATGTGAGGTCACAAAGACAATTACAAAAATAAAGAAAAAATAAAAAACAGCATTGAAAACAGCACACCCTGGAGGAAGGACTTACTGGCGTTTAAACGCGAGTAAGAGTAGCAAAATGGGCATTTAAACGCCCAATCTGGCACCTTTCTGGGCGTTTAAATGCCAAAATAGGGCACCAGACTGGCATTTAAACGCCAAAATAGGGCAAAAAACTGGTGTTCAGATGCCAGAACAGGAAGGAAAGCTGGCGTTTAAATGCCAGAACAGGGCAGCAAACTGGCGTTTAAACGCCAGAATTGCACTCTAAGGCATTTTAAACGCCCAAATGGAGCAGGGATGAGAATTCCTTGACCCCTCAGGATCTGTAGACCCCATAGGATCCCCACCAACCCTCTTTCCCAAAAACCCTACCTACCTCACTTTTAAATTCAAACACCTTTCCCGCCCAAATCCAACCCTTACGAACCACATACCACCCTCCATCTCCTCTATTTTCTTCTTCTTCCCCTTCTTTCTTTCTTCTTCTGCTCGAGGACGAGCCAACCTTTTAAGTTTGGTGTGGTAAAAGCATTGCTTTTTGTTTTTCCATAACTATTTATGGCACCTAAGGCTGGAGAAACCTCTAGAAAGAGGAAAGCAAAGGCAAAAGCTTCCACCTCCGAGTCATTCATCTCAAGGGTCCATAGCTCAGTAATAGAGCATTTGACTGCACAACAAGAGAGCCCACTCATGGAGCTCAACAAGAGCATGAGGAATTCCCTCATCAAGAAATCCTTGAGATGCCTCAAGGGATACATTTTCTTCCACACAACTATTGGGAGCAACTAAGGATAGGAGCACCAAAAGCACTAAGAATGGAGCAACAAAGGCAAGGAAAAGACATTGAGGAGCTCAAGCACTCCATAGGATTTTCAAGGGGAAGACGCCACCCTCACTAAGGTGGACTCATTCCTTAATCTCCTTGTCTATTTATTTTTCTATTTTCGATTTTGAGCTTCAGGTTTAACTATGTTTTGTGTCTTCATTACATGATCATTAGTGTCTAGTGTCTATGTCTTAAAGCTATGAATAACTCCATGAATCCTTCACCTCTCTTAAATGAAAAATGTGCCTATTTACAAAAGAACAAGAAGTACTTGGATTTCAAATTTTATCTTGAAATTAGTTTAATTATTTTGATGTGGTGGCAATACTTTTTCTTTTTTGAATGAATGCTTGAACAGTGCATATTTTTTATCTTGTTGTTTATGAATGTTAAAAATGTTGGCTCTTAAAAGAATGATGAACAAAGAGAAATGTTATTGATAATCTGAAAAATCATGAAATTGATTCTTGAAGCAAGAAAAAGCAGTGAAAAAAAAATTAATATATATGAAAAAAAAAGAGAGAAAAGAAAAAGAAAAAAAAAGAAAGCAGAAAAAGCCAATAGCCCTTTAAACCAAAAGGCAAGGGTAAAAAGGATCCAAGGCTTTGAGCATTAATGGATAGGAGGGCCCAAGAAAATAAAATCCAGGCCTAAGCGGCTAAATCAAGCTGTCCCTAACCATGTGACCACTAACTGGGGACTCTAGCAAAGCTGAGTCACAATCTGAAAAGGTTCACCCAGTTATGTGTTTGTGGCATTTTTGTATCCGGTGGTAATACTGGAAAACAAAGTGCTTAGGGTCACGGCCAAGACTCATAAAGTAGCTGTGTTCAAGAATCAATGTACTGAACTAGGAGAATCAATAACACTATCTAAAATTCTAAGTTCCTATAGATGCCAATCATTTTGAATTTCAAAGGAAAAAGTGAGATGCCAAAACTGTTCAGAACTAAGTTTCATTGATACTATGGAATTCATTGTATATTCTCTTTTTTTTATCCTATTTTGTTTTCAGTTGCTTGGGGATAAGCAACAATTTAAGTTTGGTGTTGTGATGAGCGGATAATTTATACGCTTTTTGGCATTGTTTTTATATAGTTTTTAGTATGATTTAGTTAATTTTTAGTATATTTTTATTAGTTTTTAAGCAAAATTCACATTTCTAAACTTTACTATGAGTTTTTGTGTTTTTCTGTAATTTTAGGTATTTTCTGGTTGAAATTGAGGGACTTGAGCAAAAATCTGATTCAGAGGCTAACAAAGGACTGCAGATGTTGTTGGATTCTGACCTCCCTGCACTCGAAGTGAATTTTCTGGAGTTACGGAACTCCAAATGCCGCTCTCTTAATTTTGTTAGAAAGTAGACATCCAAGGCTTTCCAGCAATATATAATAGTTTATACTTTATGCGAGTTTTGATGACGTAAAATTGCGTCAAAACACCAGCTCTCTACCCTTTTCTGGCGTCAAAACGCCAAAACTGGCATAAAAGTTGGAGTTAAACGCCCAAACTGGCACCAAAGCTGGTATTTAACTCCAAGGAAGACCTCTACACGTGTAAAGCTCAATGCTCAGCCCAAGCACACACCAAGTGGGCCTGGAAGTGGATTTCTGCATCATTTACCTATTTCTGTAAACCCTAGAAGCTAGTTTCATTATAAATATGATCTTTTACTATTGTATTTTCATCTTCAGATCATAGACACATTCTGGACGATATATTTTCATATTTGGGGAGGCTGGCCATTCGGCCATGCCTGGACCTCTAGACCTTGTTCTTATGTATTTTCAATGGTGAAGTTTCTACACACCATAGATTAAGGTGTGGAGCTCTGCTGCTCCTCGAGTATTAATGCAAAGTACTACTATTTTCCATTCAATTCATGCTTATTCCTATTCTAAGATATTCGCTTGTACTTCAACATGATGAACGTGATGATGATCCGTGACACTCATCACTATTCTCAACCTATGAACGCGTGCCTGACAACCACTCCCATTCTACCTTAGATTGAGCGTATATCTCTTAGCCTCCATTCCGAAAGATCAGGAAAGTCTAAACCTGGTCTGTGGTATTTCGAGTAGGATTTGGGAAGGGATGCCTGTGACGAGCTTCAAACTCACGAGTGTTAGGTGTAGTGACAGACGCAAAAGGATCACTGGATTCTATTCCAAGATGATCGAGAACCGACAGATGATTAGCCGTGTGGTGACAGCGTATTTGGACCATTTTCACTGAGAGGACGGGAAGTAGCCATTGACAACGGTGATGCCCAACATATAGCTTGCCATGGAAAGGAGTATGAAGGATTGGATGAAGGCAGTAGGAAAACAGAGATCCAACAGAAACAAAGCATCTCTATGCACTTATCTGAAATTCTCACCAATGAATTACATAAGTATCTCTATCTTTACTTTATGTTTTATTTATCTTTTTAATTATTAAAACTCCATAACCATTTGAATCCTCCTGACTGAGATTTACAAGGTAACCATAGCTTGCTTCAAGCCGACAATCTCCGTGGGATCGACCCTTACTCACGTAAGGTTTATTACTTGGACGACCCAGTGCACTTGCTGGTTAGTTGTGCGAAGTTGTGAAAAAGAGTTGAGATTACAATTGTGCGTACCAAGTTGTTGGCGCCATTTTGTATCACAATTTCATGCACCAAGCATCCATATTGGCTGAAAGATAGTTAATTCTTTATTAAACTCAACAAATTAGATGTAAATTCACTTGGAAAAGATAGAAAAGATGCTCACGCATCAAATCCATAAGGTGATTCCTCAAGAATTGTAAGATAGCTGAGAAGCCTTCCACCATTGCAAGGTTGGCATTCCCATACCTCATCTGTTATCTATGCAATTCAGCTGGAATTGTCATAAAGGGAGATATCTCCATTGGGGAGGACAAGCCCATCAATAAGAAGAGGATGGAGCAAACTAGAGAGCATGCACAAAAGCCTGTGCAACAGCCTCAGCATGAGATTCCTGAGATGCCTCAAGGGATGTATTTTCCTCTTCAAAGCTATTGGGATCAATGGGATACTTCCATGGGAGAATTGAGCTCTAACATAGAGCAATTGAGGGTGGAGCATCAAGAGCATTCCACCATCCTCAATGAAATAAGGGAAGACCAAAGATCCATTAGAGAAGATCAAAGGGCTATGAGGGAAGAACAACAAAGGCAAAGGAGTGACATTGAAGAGATCAAGAATCACATTGGATCCTCAAGGAGGAGTACTAGCCGCCACCATTAAAGGTGGATTCGTTCTCTTTATCTCCTTTTCTTTCGTATTTTCCTAATTTCTGTTATGTTGTATTGTCTATTCTCTCGTTCTTGTTGCATGATCATTTGTATTGATATCCTAAAGTTGTAAAATGTTCCATATATCTCTCACCTTGCTTAAAAGAAAATTTTAATTGAAAAGAATTGAGAGATACATGAATTTAAAGTTTAAAATAAGAATAGTTCAATTATTTTAATGTGGTGACATTGCTTTTGTTTTCTGAATGTATGAATAAATAGTGCATATTTGAAGTTGGAATTTTAAAATATTGGCTCTTGAGAGAATGATGAAAAAGGAAAAGTATTATTGATAATCTGAAAAATCCAAAAATTTATTCTTGAAGCAAGAAAAAGCAGCAAAAAGAAAAAGAAAAAGCATGTTGCAAAAAAATTAATGCATGTGAAAAAGAAAGAAAAAATGGCAAAATAAACAAATAAATAAAGAGAAAAATCCATTACTGCCCAAAAATACAGGAAAATGAGGGCAGATTGAAAAAGCCAATAACCCTGTAAACAAAAGGCAAGGGTAAAAGGATCCAAGGCTTTGAGCATCAATGGATAGGAGGGCCTAAAGGAATAAAATCATGGCCTAAGCGACTTTACCATGCTGTCCCTAATCATGTGCTTGTGGCGTGAAGGTGTCAAGTGAAAAGCTTGAGACTAAGCATTTAAAGTCGTGATCCAAAACAAAAAGAGTGTGCTTAAGAACTCTGGACACCTCTATCTAAGCTGAATCACAATCCAAAAGGATTCACCCAGTTAAAGCGTCTGTGGCATTTATGTATCCTGTGGTAATACTGGAAAATAAAGTGCTTAGGATCACGGACAAGACTCTAAAAGCTGTGTTCAATAATAAAAAGAGCTGAACTAGAAGAGTCAACAATATCTTCTTGATTATAAGTTCCTAAAGATACCAACATTTCTGAGTTTCAATAGATAGTGAGATGCCAAAACTATTCAGAAGCAAAAAGCTACTAAGTCCGGCTCATCTAATTGAAACTGAGCTTCATTGGAAACTATGAGATTTATTGTATCTTACTTTTCTTTTTATCCTACTATGTTTTTAGTTGCTTGGGGACAAGCAACAGTTTAAGTTTGGTGTTGTGATGAGCAGATATTTTATACGCTTTTTGGCATCATTTTCATATAGTTTTTAGTATATTTTGTTTAATTTTTATTAAGTTTTCATAGGTTTTAGTGTTAAATTCACATTTTTGAATTCTACTATGAGTTTTTGTGTTTTTGTACAATTCCAGGTATTTTCTGGCTGAAGCACTGTAAATGCTGTCTAGATCTGACCTCCTTGCACTTGGAAGAGCTTTTATGGAGCTACAGAAGTCCAAATGGAGCGTTCTCAACGGATATGGAAATCTGAATTCTAGAGCTTTCCAACAATGTATATAGTCCTTACTTTGCTTCAGATTAAAAGGCTCAAAACTGGCCTCCAACGCCAGTCTTCTGCCCCCCTTTCAGGTGTCCAGCGCCCAAGGAGTAGAGACCAGCATCCAAACGCCAAAAGAGGATCCCTAGCCAGCATTCAACACCTTAAAGGTCTCATAGCATGTGGATCTCATCAAAGCTTTGCCCAAACACTCACCAAGTAGGTCCCGAAAGTGGATTTTAGCACTAAAAAGATTGTTTTACCTTTACTAGTCATTAGTTTAGTATTTAAGGGAGAAAATCATACTTGTTTAAGATCTTTTACCATCTCTTTCAGCATATTTTCGTTTTAGCATTGTATTTCCTATTAGTATGAGTTTCTAAATCCCCTAGGTTGAGGGGAGGAGCCCTGTTGAGTTCTATGAATTAATAAAAATATTACTGTTTCTCTTCAATCTGTGTTTGATCAATTCTAAGATGTATATTTGTTCTTCAACATGGTGAATGAGATGATCAATGACAATCAGCTCCATTCATCATACTCAGACCGCGTGCCAGACAACCACCCATGTCTACTTGGGTCCGTGTGAATACGTGACTGGAAAGCACGAACCGCCAGCTTGATTATACATCTCTCAGACAGCTAATCCATGACTTTGTTAAGGACTTCTCGAGACACTAGTTCAGCCAATTTACGGGGAGATTAGGGTCTCTGTGGTAGGGGCTAGAACCCAAAGGAGCAGCATTCTCTGATTTGGAAGATTTGACCCTGTCTGTGGCGTTTTGAGTATGATCACCAAAGGGAATGAACTGCTAGAGCTTCACCCTCGTTCAGATTGGATGACCGCGGCCATACGGCATTTGATCTGAAGCAAAGGAAATTGATTACCAAGGCCATCCGGCGTTAATCACATATAACCTGCCATAGAAGAAATCATTCACACTTGAAAGAGTCAGTAAGACCAGAGTTAATTCAGAAAGACAAGGCAACTCCAATCCTTAACCATCTTCTTATCACTGGTTCCATTTAAATTTACAAGGTATTTTATACACTATTTCTTTTATGCTTTCAACCAAATTCAAACCAACAACTTCTTAATTCGCCTGACTATGACCTGCAAGATAATCGTAGCTTGCTTTAAACCACAATCCTCATGGGATCGACCCTGACTCGCTCAGGTATTACTTGGACGACCCAGTGCACTTGCTGGTACAGTTGTATGAAGTATGGAGATTCGTGCACCAGTCTTCCTCAGATCATTCACATTCTCTTCTCTTCGGCTCCCATAAGAATTGAGAGAACTCAGTCAACTTGCCTTCATGAATAGCTTGCTCCAGGGCGTCTGTTAGGTAAAAAAAAATTCCAGAGTTTTGTGATCGAAGCCTTTGTGGTAGTCACAGTACAAGCTATTATTCCTGTCTGTCTTGTTCTTCAGTTGTCAGGGTTTGGATAGGATGCCCTTATCCACAATTTGTTGGTGAACCTCTATTATAGGAACCATGAAGGGGATATAGTTCGTTAACTTCCCCACCAGGGGAAACGGCTTAAATTGCTTTTCCGATGCCCCTTCCTTTGGCGTTTCTCTTGGTTTCTCTGTGTACCCGAATTGACAGGAAGGTGGGTCGGTCGACTGTCGCTTATTTGCTGCCACCACTTGACTAACCTCCTCATTATTGATGTTTTCCCTTGTCACGTTCTGGATCACCTGCATGGTCCAGACGGGCTTTGTGGTAAGGTGTTTTCTAAAGTCTTCATGCAGTAGGCTATTCGTCAAGCATAAGCTGGCTACTAAGTCAATCAAATTGTTGATTTCTAGGCACTCGTCATTAAATCTATCCAGGAACTTCCTGATTGATTCCCCAGCTTTCTGGGTGATACCCAGCAGGTTGATTGGGTGTTTTTCCTTGGCGATACGCGTGGTGAACTGTGCTAAAAAGCTGCGAGATATATCCGCAAAGAGGTAATGGACTCCTGCGAAAGCACATTGATCTACCGTATTGCGGGGCCCGCCAGCATTACAGAAAAAGCCCGACATCTGACCACGTCACCTACACCTTATAGGTTCATCCTAGACTCAAAGGCCGTCAGATGTTCCTGAGGATCCTGCGTCCGATCGTACCTCATGTCCTTGGGCTTGTCAAAGTTCTTTGGCAGCCGGACCTTGAGAATCAAGGGATGAAAAAGGGTGGCACCCATGATGATGGGGTCGCGTCTTCTCCTAACTCTATCTCTTTTGGTCTCCCTATGGCCTTCCGACATGTCGCGGGTGGAATGAGACCAAGCCTTGGCTCGCTCTCTCTTGTCTCTCTTGGGGGCTTCTCTCCTGGTCTTCCAATTTCCTTGAAGGGGATCGGGTATGGGACAGACTGGGAAGAGGGCCCTTACAGTGTTCAAGGCGGTAACGGTCCCTCGCCACTAGCTCCCTTTCCAGATTTTGTACTCGGTGACGGAGCTCTTGTATGATCCTTGCACTGCTGTCACCCGTTCTGCCAAATGGGCGTCTCTCAGGAGATTCAGAGGGGAGGTCATTTCGACGGGAGTGCGGTCCTGAGGGTTCAAGTGAGGATGTAGCCGAGCTTATCCTGCTTCTCAAACGGGATCCTCTCTCCTCTCTGCCTCTTTCTCCTACTCCTTCACCAAGTAGAAAATCATCCATCCTTGTGCCAGGTTCCCACAGACGATGCCAATGTTCGTCTGCTCAGATATTCGGGGGGTCGTGTTGGATTATCGCTGGAGTAGAAACTTGTAGGGGTTAGGACCTAAGCACGAGCTGGATGGTTGGAGCCTGGTTCTGATGTTGACTGGGTGATGAGAGGACTCCAGAGGAAGATGCTCGTCTGGATTGGTGGAATGACGAAATGGTAGGACCACCTGCAAGGACTCCAACACTTAGGTCAGTATCCGTACAAAGGCGGCAATTTCGGTTACGATAGGTGATGTCCCTATGGGGAGGGGTAGGTCCCTCCCCATTTATGGTTCGTACTCGAGTGGATCCCTTGTGAACAGGTCCATTCGTTTGGAAGCTTCAGCCAGCTATCCGGGTTTTTGAAAAAAAAGGAAGTGACGCACGGGTTTTCTCTTAGTTTAGATCGGAAAACCCGTTGGATCGGTGACTCGCGACCAAACCCAAGTTCTTAGTGGGCTGGGCTAGAACAACTTTAAAAGGTTATAAATACAATCACATAATGTTTTTAATTTATCAACTATTGCACAAATCGATGTTACAATATATTGTGTTTACACATCCCTAAAAATCTTTATCAAATCAAGTTTTAAAATTAAAAAAAATACTGTAAAGAACAAAAACACCTAAAGCAAATTAATGAGAATGCGGTATTCAATAAAAAATAGTAAAAAAGAAGGGGACAGATGAGAGTTAATTAATGGTTAAATTATACAGTTGGTCTCTATACTTTTAGTGAAATTACAAATTGGTCCCTACACTTTAAAAGTTTATAATTGGGTCCCTAAAGAAAATTAAAATTTATAATTTAGTCCCCGCCGTTCAAAAAATGTTTGATTTAATAGAATATTCTCAGAATATTCTCTATTTTGAACAGTTGAGCTGCATATGTTTGACAACAGGGACCAATTTGCAATTTTAGTGAAAGTATGGGGACCAACCGTGTAATTTAACCATTTAAAGTGACCAAAAACTCCCTAGGCCATCTGAACCTACCCGTCCCTCCCCAACTCTCTCACTCTCACTTTTTCACTTTCTAAAACGACACCCTAACCCCATCGCTCTCTATCTCTCACCTCGGTTCACCGTCGCTATGCCGGATCCACCGCATTTGTGCTCATGAGTCAGGTCTCGCCTCCTTCCTCCATCTCGCCTCTCTCATATGACAACTTTTTCTTCTCTTCCAATCCTGATGACTTGCATTATCTACCCCTTTATCTTACCTAAAAGGACCATAAAAAGAACAAAAATGTGCCACGCCAGTTCAAGTGCCACTTGAACACCAAGGCGTGCCACGCCAGTTCAAGTGCCCAGGGAAGAGGAGCAAGAAGAGAAGGCCTGGGCGTGCCACTTGGGTTTGAAGGCATGGCACGCCAGGCTAACCATTGTGTAAAGAAGACCCTGGGCGTACCACTTGGGTTCGAAGGCATGGCACGCCAGGGATGTCAACACAAGGGGCGTGCCACTTAAGAAGCTGGGTGGTGGCTGAAATTGTGATCATCAACAATGGCTCCAAAGACTTTGTGCTCTCAAACATAAATCACACTTTGTCACAACTCCGCACAACTAACCAGCAAGTGTACTGGGTCGTCCAAGTAATACCTTACGTGAGTAAGGGTCGATCCCACGGAGATTGTTGGTATGAAGCAATCTATCGTCATCTTGTAAATCTCGGTCAGGCTGATTCAAATATGATTGGATTAGATATTCAAAAGATAAATAAAATAAACAGGAAATAAAGATAAAGTTACTCATGTAATCCAATGGTGGGAATTTCAGATAGGTGTATGGAGGTGCTGTGTTCCTTCTGAATCTCTACTTTTCTACTGTCTTTATCCAATCTTTGTCACTCCTCTCTATGGCAAGCTGTATGTAGGGCATCACCGTTGTTAATGGCTGCATCCCATCCTCTCAGTGAAAATGGTCCAAATGCTCTGTCACAGCACGGCTAATCATCTGTCGGTTCTCGATCATGTTGGAATAGAATCCCTTGATTCTTTTGCGTTTGTCATCACGCCCAGCAATCGCAAGTTTGAAGCTCGTCACAGTCATTCAATCCCGGAATCCTACTCGGAATACCATAGACAAGGTTAGACTTTTCCGGATTCCAATGAATGCCGCCATCAATTCTAGCTTATACCACGATGATTCTGATTAAGGAATCCAAGAGATATGCGTCCGGTCTGAGGTAGAACGGAAGTGGTTGTCAGTCACGCGCGTTCATAGGTGAGATAGAACGGAAGTGGTTGTCAGTCATGCGCGTTCATAGGTGAGAATGATGATGAGTATCACGGATCATCACATTCATCAAGTTGAAGTGCAACGAATATCTTAGAACAGGAATAAATCGAATTGAATAGAAAATAGTAGTAATTTCATTGAAACTTGAGGTACAGCAGAGCTCCACACCCTTAATCTATGGTGTGTAGAAACTCCACCGTTGAAAATACATAAGTGATGAAGGTCTAGGGATGGCTGAGAGGCCAGCCCCCAAAACGTGATCACCAGATCAAAAATACAATCCAGGATGAAAATATAATAGTAAAAAGTCCTATTTATACTAGACTAGCTACTAGGGTTTACAGAAGTAAGTAATTGATGCAGAAATCCACTTCCAGGACCCACTTGGTGTGTGCTTGGGCTGAGCTTGATCTATACACGAGCTGAGGCTTCTCTTGGAGTTGAACGCCAAGTTGTAACGTGTTTTGGGCGTTCAACTCTGGTTCGTGACGTGTTTCTGGCGTTTGACTCCAGAATGCAGCATAGAACTGGCGTTGAGCGCCAGTTTATGTCATCTAATTACAAATAAAGTATGGACTATTATATATTGCTGGAAAGCTCTGGATGTCTACTTTCTAACGCCGTTGAGAGCGCGCCATTTAAAGTTCTATAGCTCCAGAAAATTCATTTCGAGTGCAGGGAGGTCAGATTTCAACAGCATCAGCAGTTCTTTGTCAGCCTCCTATCAGAGTTTTGCTCAGGTCCCTCAATTTCAG
>NC_029774.3:54108256-54112030 GCF_000817695.3 Arachis duranensis
AATGCCAAAAAGCGTATAAATTATCCGCTCATCATAACACCAAACTTAAATTGTTGCTTGTCCCCAAGCAACTGAAAATCAATTAGGATAAAAAGAAGAGAATATACTATAAATTCCAAAATATCAATGAATATTAATTCTAATTAGATGAGCGGCACTTGTAGCTTTTTGCTTCTGAACAGTTTTGGTATCTCACTTTTTCCTTTGAAGTTCAGAATGATTGGCTTCTCTAGGAACTTAGAATTTCGGATAGTGTTATTGATTCTCCTAGTTAAGTATGTTAATTCTTGAAC
Organism: Arachis duranensis; assembly: GCF_000817695.3. Taxonomy (NCBI): domain Eukaryota; kingdom Viridiplantae; phylum Streptophyta; class Magnoliopsida; order Fabales; family Fabaceae; genus Arachis; species Arachis duranensis. Next base: position 54,108,550 of record NC_029774.3, read on the forward strand.
ACAGTTACTTTTATGAGTCTTGGCCGTGGCCCTAAGCACTTTGTTTTCCAGTATTACCACCGGATACATAAATGCCACAGACACATGACTGGGTGAACCTTTTCAGATTATGACTCAGCTTTGCTAGAGTCTCCAGTTAGAGGTGTCCAGAGCTCTTAAGCACACTCTTTTTGCTTTGGATCACGACTTTAACCACTCAGTCTCAAGCTTTTCACTTGGACCGGCATGCCACAAGCACATGGTTAGGGACAACTTGATTTAGCCGCTTAAGCCTGGATTTTATTTCCTTGGGCCCTCCTATCCATTGATACTCAAAGCCTTGGATCCTTTTTACCCTTGCATTTTGGTTTTAAGGGCTATTGGCTTTTTCTGCTTGCTTTTTCTTTTTCTTTCTAATTTTTTTCGCCACCTTTTTTTTCGCAAGCCTTTTGCTTTTTCACTGCTTTTTCTTGCTTCAAGAATCAATTTTATGATTTTTCAGATCATCAATAACATTTCTCTTATTCCTCATTCTTTCAAGAGTCAATAATTTTAACATTCATAAACAACAAGATCAAAAATATGTACTGTTCAAGCATTCATTCAGAAAACAAAAAGTATTGTCACCACATCAATATAATTAAACTAAATTCAAGGATAAATTTGAAATTCATGTATTTCATGTTCTTTTGAATTAGAAGCATTTTTCATTTAAGAGAGGTTAAGGATTAATGGAATTATTCATAGCTTTAAGACATAGTTACTAACTACTAATGATCATGAAGTAGAGACACAAAACATAGATAAACATATAACATAAAAACCGAAAAGCAGAGAAAATAAGAACAAGGAATGAGTCCACCTTAGTGAGGGTGGCGCCTTCTTGAAGGACCAATGGTGCTTTTTGAGCTCCTCTATGTTTCTTCCTTACTTCTATTGCATGATCCCTAGTGATTTTGGTGCTCCTATCCTTAGTTGCTCCCAATAATTGTGTGGAGGAAAATTTATCTCTTGAGGTATCTCATGGATCTCTTGATTTGCAGTCAAATGTTCTACCACTGAGCTATAGACCCTTTAGATGAATCTCTCCATCTCCTATGACTCGGAGGTGGAAGCTTTTGTCTTCCCTTTCCTCTTTCTAGAGGTTTCTCTGGCCTTAGATGCCATCAATGGTTATGGAAAAACAAAAAGCTATGATTTTACCACACCAAACTTAAAATGTTGCTCGCCCTCGAGCAAAAGAAGAAAGAATGGAAGAAGATATGGAGGAAAGGGAGAGATGTGTATGTTTCGGCCATATAGGTGGTATATTGGGTGGGAAAGAAATTTGAATTTTGAAGGTAGGTGGGGTTTATCAGGAAGAGTGGATGGATGTGAGTGGTGAAGGGGGTAATTGGGAAGAGAGATGGAGGTGATTGGTGAAGGGTTTTGGGGAAGAGTGTTTATTGGAAAGAGAGGATGAATGTTGGGAAGAGGGGAGAATATGGTAGGTAGGGATCCTGTGGGGTCCACAGAACCTGAGGTGACAAGGATTTACATCCCTGCACCAATTAGGCATGTAAAATGCCTTTCCATGCAATTCTGGCGTTTAAACACCGAAGTGATGCATGTTGTGGGCGTTCAACGCCCATGTGCAGCATGTTTCTGGCGTTGAACTCCAGTTCCATGCTTGTTTCTGGCATTCAGCGCCAGCTCTCCTCAGGGTGCATTCCTGGCGTTTAAACGTCAGGATGTTGCTTATTTCTGGCGTTCAACGCCAGATCCATGCTCTGTTCTGGCGTTGAACGCCAGCCAGATGCTCCTTACTGGCGTTTAAACGCCAGTAAGTCCTTCCTCCAGGGTGTGATTTTTCTTCTGCTATTTTTGATTCTGATTTTAATTTTAATATTTTTTCGTGACACTCCATGATCATGCACCTAATAAAACATAAAATAACAATAAAATAAAAAATAAAATTAGATAAATAAAAATTGGATTGCCTCCCAACAAGCGCTCTTTTAATGTCACTAGCTTGACAGTGGGCTCTCTTGGAGCCACAAAGGTGATCAGGTCAACGTTGTGGACTCTCAACACCAAACTTAGAGTTTGGATATGGGGGGTTCAACACCAAACTTAGAGTTTGGTTGTGGCCTCCCAACACCAAACTTAGAATTTGATTGTGGTGGCTCTGTTTGACTCTGTACTGAGAGAAGCTCTGCATGCTTACTCTCCCTTGTTATAGAAGGATAGTCGTGTACCTTAAACACAAGGTAGTCCCCATTCAATTGAAGGACTAATTCTCCTCTGTTAACATCTATCACAGCTTCTGCTGTGGCTAGGAAAGGTCTTCCAAGGATGATGCATTCATCTTCCTCCTTCCTAGTGTCTAAGATTATGAAATCAGCAGGGATGTAAAGGCCTTTAACCTTTACCAACACGTCCTCTACTAATCCATAAGCTTGTCTTACTGACTTGTCTGCCAATTGTAATGAGAATAAAGCAGGTTGTACCTCAATGATCCCCAGCTTCTCCATTACAGAGAGTGGCATAAGATTTATGCCTAACCCTAGGTCACACAGAGCTTTTTCAAAGGTCATGGTGCCTATGGTATAGGGTATTAAGAATTTTCCAAGATCTTGTTTCTTTTGAGGTAAGGTTTGCTGAACCCATGTATCTAATTCACCAATGAGCAAGGGAGGTTCACCTTCCCAAGTCTCATTACCAAACAACTTGGCATTCAGCTTCATGATAGCTCCTAAATATTGAGCAACTTGCTCTCCAGTTACATCTTCATCCTCTTCAGAGGAAAATAGTCTTCAGAGCTCATGAATGGCAGAAAGAGGTTCAATGGAATCTCTATGGTCTCTATTTGAGCCTCAGATTCCTTTAGGTCCTCAATAGGGGACTCCTTCTTGCTCAGAGGACGTCCCAGGAGGCCTTCCTCACTAGGATTTTTGTCCTTTCCTCCCTCTCTGCATTCGGCCATATTGACTATATCAATGGCCTTGCACTCTCTCTTTGGATTCTCTTCTGTATTGCTTGGGAGAGTACTAGGAGGAGTTTCAGTTACTTTCTTACTCAGTTAGCCCACTTGTGCCTCCAAATTTCTGATGGAGGACCTTGTTTCATTCATGAAACTTAAAGTGGCCTTAGACAGATCAGAGACTATATTTGCTAAATTAGAGGAGCTCTGCTCAGAATTCTCTATCTGTTGCTGAGAAGATGATAGAAAAGGCTTGCTATTGCTAAACCTGTTTCTTCCACCATTATTAAAGCCTTGTTGAGGCTTTTGTTGATCCTTCCATGAGAAATTTGGATGATTTCTCCATGATGAATTGTAGGTATTTCCATAAGGTTCACCCATGTAATTTACCTCTGCCATTGCAGGGTTTTCAAGATCATAAGCTTCTTCTTCAGAAGATGCCTCTTTAGTACTGTTGGATGCATTTTGCCATCCATTCAGACTTTGAGAAATCATGTTGACTTGCTGAGTCAACACTTTGTTCTGAGCCAATATGGCATT
>NC_029774.3:54112105-54112711 GCF_000817695.3 Arachis duranensis
TGGTTATTTGCAACCATGTCAATAAGTTCTTGAGCTTCTGCAGGCGTTTTCTTTAGGTGAATGGATCCACCTGCAGAATGGCCCAATGACATCTTAGAGAACTCAGATAGACCATAATAGAATATATCTAATATGGTCCACTCTAAAAATATGTCAGAAGGACACTTTTTGGTCATCTGCTTGTATCTTTCCCAAGCTTCATAGAGGGATTCACCATCTTTTTGCTTGAAGGTCTGAACATCCACTCTAAGCTTGCTCAGCTTTTGAGGAGGAAAGAATTTATCAAAGAAGGCCGTGACCAGCTTATCCCAGGAGTCCAGGCTATCTTTAGGTTGTGAGTCCAACCATGTTCTAGCTCTGTCTCTTACAGCAAAAGGGAAAAGCATGAGCCTGTAGACTTCAGAATCTACTCTATTCGTCTTAACAGTCTCACAAATCTGCAAGAACTCAGTTAAAAACTAGTAAGGATCTTCAGATGGAAGTCCATGAAACTTGCAGTTCTGTTGCATTAGAGCAACTAATTGAGGTTTCAACTCAAAATTGTTTGCTCCAATGGCCGGAATTGAGATGCTTCTTCCATCAAACTTGGACATGGGTTTAGTAAAA
>NC_029774.3:54112784-54134011 GCF_000817695.3 Arachis duranensis
TTTCTTGTTCAAAAATTTCAGTAAGGTTGTCTCTGGATTATTGTAATTTAGCTTCTCTTAATTTCCTCTTCAGAGTCCTTTCAGGTTCAGGATCAGCTTCAACAAGAGTGCTTTTTTCCTTGTTCCTGCTCATATGAAAGAGAAGAGAACAAGAAAAGAAGAGGAATCCTCTATGTCACATTAAAGAGGATCCTTATTATTAGTAGAAGAAGAAAAGAATAAAGAAAGGAGAATCCAAACACAAGGGTAAGAATAGAGGCAGTGATTGGAGATGAAGAGAGGTGAAGAAAAGTGTTAGTAAATGAATAAACAAATAGAAGAAGATAAGAGAGAGAATTCGAAAATTAATTTTAAAAAGGAGTTAATGATTTTCGAAAATTAAAGATGAGATAGAATTAAAATTAAAATTTAAAACAATTAGTTAATTTAAGAAGAATTTTGAAAAAGGGATGAGATATTTTCGAAAATTAGAGAGGAAAAAGTAGTTAGGTTGTTTTGAAAAAGATAAGAAACAAACAAAAAGTCAAATAGTTAGTTGAAAAAGATTTGAAAATCAAATTTGAAAAGATAAGAAGATAAGAAGTTAGAAAATATATTTAAAAATCAAATTTTTGAAAAAGATATGATATAAAAGATGAGATAAGATAGATTTAATTTTTTAAAATTAAAATTAATTACTTGACTAACAAGAAACTAAAAGATATGATTCTAGAATTTAAAGATTGAACATTTCTTAACAAGAAAGTAACAAACTTCAAATTTTTTGAATCAATCACATTAATTGTTAGCATAATTTTCGAAAATAAAGATAAAATTAAGAAAAAGATTTTTGAAAAATATATTAAAAAAATAAATTTCGAAACTTAATAAAAAAAATGAAAAAGATTTGATTTTTGAAAAAGTTTTGAAAAGATAAGATTTTTAAAATTGAAAATTTGACTTGACTTATGAGAAACAACTAATTTTAAAAATTTTTAACTAAGTCAACTCAAATCTTCGAAAATTATGAAAAAATTAGGAAAAGATTTTTTTTATTTTTTTTGAATTTTTAATGATGAAAGAGAAAAACAACAAAAATGACTCACAACATGAAAATTATGAATCAATACTCATGATGCATGCAAGAACACTATGAATGTCAAGATGAACACCAAGAACACTTTGAAGATCATGATGAACATCAAGAACATATTTTTGAAAAATTTTTTATGCAAAAAAAAACATGCAAGACACCAAACTGAGAATTCTTTAATGCATGGATACTATGAATGCAAAAATGCATATGAAAAACAATAAAAGACACAAAACAAGAAAACATCAAGATCAAACAAGAAGATTTACCAAGAACAACTTGAAGATCATGAAGAACGCTATGAATGCATGAATTTTTCGAAAAATGCATAATAATTTTTTTAAAACATGCAATTGACACCAAACTTAAAAATTGACTCAAGACTCAAACAAGAAACAAAAAATATTTTTGATTTTTATGATTTTATGATTTTTTGTATTTTCTTAATAAATTTTTCGAAAATATTCTTTAGAAAAACGAAAATAAAGAATTTTTTTTTTGAAAGATTTTTGAAAACTTTTTGAAAAGAAAATTACCTAATCTGAGCAACAAGATGAACCATTAGTTGTCCAAACTCGAACAATCCCCGGCAACGGTGCCAAAAACTTGGTGGACGAAATTGTGATCACCAACAATGGCTCCAAAGACTTGGTGCTCTCAAACATAAATCACACTTTGTCACAACTCCGCACAACTAACCAGCAAGTGTACTGGGTCGTCCAAGTAATACCTTACGTGAGTAAGGGTCGATCCCACAGAGATTGTTGGTATGAAGCAAGCTATGGTCATCTTGTAAATCCAAGTCAGGCGGATTTAACTAATTTAAGAGATTATTGGTTTTTCGAATAATAATAATAAATTAAATAGAAAATAAAGATAAAGTTACTCATGTAATCTAATGGTGGGAATTTCAGATAGGTGTATGGAGGTGCTGTGTTCCTTCTGAATCTCTACTTTTCTACTGTCTTTATCCAATCTTTGTCACTCCTTTTTCAGTTAAAATGGTCCAAGTGCTCTGTCACAGCACGGCTAATCATCTGTCGGTTCTCGATCATGTTGGAATAGAATCCCTTGATTCTTTTGCGTTTGTCATCACGCCCAGCAATCGCGAGTTTGAAGCTCGTCACAGTCATTCAATTCCAGAATCCTACTCAGAATACCACAGACAAGGTTAGACTTTCTGGATTCCCATGAATGCCGCCATCAATTCTAGCTTATACCACGAAGATTCTGATTAAGGAATCCAAGAGATTTGCGCCCGGTCTGAGGTAGAACGGAAGTGGTTGTCAGTCACGCGCGTTCATAGGTGAGAATGATGATGAGTGTCACGGATCATCACATTCATCATGTTGAAGTGCAACGAATATCTTATAATAAGAATAAGTCGAATTGAATAGAGAATAGTAGTACTTGCATTGAAACTTGAGGTACAGCAGAGCTCCACACCCTTAATCTATGGTGTGTAGAAACTCCACCGTTGAAAATACATAAGTGATGAAGGTCTAGGGATGGCCGAGAGGCCAGCCCCCAAAACGTGATCACCAGATCAAAAATACAATCCAGGATGAAAATATAATAGTAAAAAGTCCTATTTATACTAGACTAGCTACTAGGGTTTACAGAAGTAAGTAATTGATGCAGAAATCCACTTCCAGGGCCTACTTGGTGTGTGCTTGGGCTGAACTTGATCTATACACGAGCTGAGGCTTCTCTTGGAGTTGAACACCAAGTTGTAACCTGTTTGGGCGTTCAACTCTGGTTCGTGACGTGTTTCTGGCGTTTGACTCCAGAATGCAGCATAGAACTGGCGTTGAGCGCCAGTTTACGTCATCTAATTACGAATAAAGTATGGACTATTATATATTGCTGGAAAGCTCTGGATGTCGACTTTCCAACGCCATTGTGAGCGTGCCATTTAAAGTTCTGAAGCTCCAGAAAATCTATTTCAAGTGCAGAGAGGTCAGATTCCAACAGCATCAGCAGTCCTTTGTCAGCCTTCTATCAGAGTTTTGATCAGGTCCCTCAATTTCAGCCAGAAAATACCTGAAATCACAGAAAAACATACAAACTCATAGTAAAGTCCAGAAATATGAATTTAGCATAAAAACTAATGAAAACATCCCTAAAAGTAACTAGATCATACTAAAAACTACCTAAAAACAATGCCAAAAAGCGTATAATTATCCGCTCATCACTGGCGTTCCCCTTATTCTTATCTTCCACATTCTTTATAGCTTTATTTACATTCTGCTATTCCCTATCCTCATTTACAATTCAGTCATTTACGTTTCTGTTCTTTACATTCTTACTATTTACTTTTCTGCACTTTATAGCTTTCTTTTACTTTTGAGCCATTTACAATTCTGCAATTTAATTTACAGCACTCAATATTCTCCACTTTTGTTAGCTTAACTAATTAACTCATTAACCAAAACTGCTCAATCAATCAATCTCTGTGGATACGATCCCACTCCACTGTGGGTTATTACTTGACGATATTTGGTGCACTTGCCAAAGAACATATTCATTACATGTGTGGGTAGTGATTCTGGTACATCAAATCCCAATACTGAACACCGATAAATGGAAGAGAACAATTCCAATCCCAAGCATGCTCAAAGAGAACAATTCAATGTCTAAGAAAAAAATAGCAACAAATCAACATAAAAATAGCAACTCAATTTATTAGTTGATCTGGTGCGGTGACGGAGGCGAGAGGCACAACGATGGTGAGCCGAGGTGAGAGACAGAGAGCGTTGGGGTTGGGGTGCCATTTTGGAAAGTGAGAAAGTGAGAGTGAGAGAGTTGGAGAGGGGCAGGGCGGGGTGGATTCAGGTAGCCTAGAAAATTTTTTATCATTTTCAAATGGTTAAATTACACAGTTGGTCCCCACACTTTCACTAAAGTTGTAAATTGGTCCCTATTATCACATGTGCAACTCACATGATCAAAATAGAGAATATTCTGTTAAATCAAACATTTTTTGAACGGCAAGGACTAAACTACAAATTTTAATTCTCTTTAGGGACCAATTTACAATTTCACTAAAAGTATAGGGACCAACTGTGTAATTTAACCTTAATTAATTAAAAAGTACGAAGAGGATTAAATTAAAAGTTTAATTATTCTGTTCGTTTTTAATTTTTTATTAAATTTATATAGTATAAAAATTTAATTAAAAAATATAAAATTTAAATTAAAAATTTAATAAAATTATAAAAATAATTAAACCTAAATTAAATCAACCTAACGAGGAAGGTTAATGTAACATACATCTCACTATCTCATTATTCATCAAACTTTAGCCTGTTTGAATTAGACAATATATATATAAAATTTAAATTTGTGTCTGTTTTTGTGAAAGAATCGTATACTATTATTGTCAATGTTTTTGCGGTTAGCATGGAAACAAAGAAATAAAAAAAGAAACTGCAAAAATGTTGACAATAATAATATGCAACTCTTTCAGGATACTTCAAATCATTCTTTACAATTTACACACTAATAATATAACTATTTACTTTATCTAACAATTTAATTTATATACTTCACTTTGTGGCTAAAAAATTTTAAATATGAGGTCAAATTGTGATATTTTAAATTATATTATTTTTTCGTCTTTTTTAAAATGTAAAAATTCTTTAAAAAATAATATTAGATTTTTAGTTTTAAATTGTTAAATTTTTTGAAATCAAAAATAAAAAATTCTAATTTTAATATTTTAAATTTTTTAAATATCAAAACAAATACCTCCTCCAAATTATATGTATATATTTTACGTTATTGTTTGACTATAAAATAATTATTTTGCATCACTATGTAAAATAAATTGTTAAAATTGAGATGTTTATATTTTGTTTTAAAAAAACTATGAATTTAAAAATCATCAGTACAGTGCTCCTCGACATACTCTCTCTCCTCGCTATCTTTTTTTCAAATGCCATTTTCTAGTATTGTTTCTAAAAAATTTTAATTATTAATTTTAATTATAAAAAATATATAATGTATATAATTAAAATCAATCGTTAAAATTTACTAAAACATCAATATACTAATATACTTGAAAACTTTCTATATCTCTGTCTTTGTGTTTAATTTAAGCAGTATTGGATATTTTTGTGGTACCTCATGTCTTTGACTCAACGCTGCTGGGTTTGTTTATTTTAGAATTTAATAAATAATTTGGCAATTATATATTTTCTTTTTGGTCGGAACTTGCATTATTGACAATTCATATTCAAGTCAGTCACGCATAGTCATACAAATTCCTATTGTACGTGCGATGGGTTTAACTTTAATATATTAATAATATAAGTTAATTAAATTTATATATTTAAATAATTCTTTAAATAATAAATTTAAAAATTAATTATTTTTATTAATATAATAATATATAATTAGTTATTTATATATTTTTTTATTATAACAAGCATAAAAATTAAATGCTTTTAATATAAATCAAAATTGTAAAACTTCCATAACGAGTTGTATATGTGATCTGATCTGTTTAAAAAGTATAACTATTTTCATTTGAAGAAACGATATAAAAAAAATTCAAAAACAAATGTAGACCTTGCAGGACATGCTTAACATTTTAGATATCAATTTCAATATATTATTCAATATAAAATATTAGTCAACAATTAATTAATTAATTAATTATACTACCTAGCCAACATCAATTATTCTACGATTAAATATTTTATTAATTAGTAGAAGAATAAAGATATCTTTTTATAAATTAAAGTTGGCATAAAATATTTATAAGATTAATTTTATTTCATTTGTTAGTTAATGCACAATTTCTCAAATGAAAAGCTAAAGTATTTTAAAAATGTAATATTATATAATTAAAATATATAAATAATCATTTTTGTTTACATTCTTCTTATATAATTAAATTCTTTTATATATCCTATTAGTTTCTTTTTCCAATATATATATTTGATGTTCTGACGATTCAACTACAATGAAACAACAGCATATATATCCTATTAGTTTCTTTCTCCAATATATATATTTGATTTTGACCCATTTTGCTGAACTTTTTTGCGATAGTTACATAACGGTCACCAATTTGAGCGTCATCCGTATATTATTGTTTGGACAATTGCTTGGACAATTAATTACTGGTAAAACTGTCACCAAATCATTGCAGCAGTTTTTTTTTTTTCTCATGTTTTTATTATATTTAGTGACCGTTTTAATATATCATTAACAATAACTTTTTCTTTCTCTATTATATGCTAAATTATGAGCGACTTACTATTTACATATGAGTTTCCAATAAAATATATTCATTTTTCAACTAAAAAAAAATCTGCTTATAGAATCAAATAGAAATACATTAAAGCATTCTATCACATAAAGATTTATATGATAAAAGATTTAGTTCATTCATTGTTCATCAAACTTCGTAATTCATATATTTTGAAAAAAAAAAAGATCTATTATACATAATATAAGTTTTCTATCTAGCTTAGTGCTAAAAAAATATAACATAAAATTTTATAAGTATCAAGAATTTTTATAATTTGTTTCGGACTTGACGTCTGGAGTCCCATACGGTCCAACAATGATCCGGTTCTTAAACTCAAGTCATTCGTACGGTCAAAATTGGTTAGAAAGTCAAAAACTAATAACTAACATTTAAATTCAAATACCTCCCTTATTTTAATTGTTGAAGTGGTAAAATGTTTAGGAAGAAAATTGAAAAAACTTCACAAACTAAGAAATTGTGACCAGAGAGTTTTTGGCATTTTCTCACCGTCTCAAAATTGATTTCATTGAATTGAGCTTACTTACTAACTTTTACAACTAGCTTTAACTATTAAATAACATAATAAGCTAACCTCTTAACCGATTCTGTATACAAATTTTGCTAGCAATTATTTAGTTACAACTAACTCAACTATTAACTATTCTAACAAGTTACTTTACATATTTTCTTATGTAACTTTAACCAACAAGATAAAATAAAATAGCAACACAAATTATATAAAGAGAGCCATTGGCTCTCTCCAAAAATGTAACACAACCTAACATCTTATGATAAGGAATTTAAAAAGAATAGATAAATGAATTTTTTCTACTAGACCTCTAAGATACCTGTTCTTATCAACCTAAGTCATTGGAAAGGATTTCCTACTATACCTTCAAAGAACTTGTCCTTGACAACCTAGATCAGAGGGGCGAAAACTGAAAGAAGCCACCACGCATATCACCTTAGTGTTGGATCCTCCAATCTTCCTCATGCAACAAGTGAAGCAAATCACTTATCTCACTTCTCACACAATAAAAAGTGCTTAAAAGCAACTGAAATTTATTCATCAAGTTATGTAAATTGTCTCACCAAAGGTGTTTAAATAGGCACCTAACAATTAACTAAAAGATAAGATAACTAATTTAAATCAAATTTGATCTTATTGGATTAGATCAGATTTGATTTAAATTTAAAATCCCTAAAAATACTACTAAGCATAGCAGATTTAAAATAAGTTTTCTAACAAACTTTTGACCACATAACAAACTAAAACAAAAGTCTAGAATTTCGAAATTTAAAAATAAATTATGCCTCCCACTGAATTCGGAAAGCATTATTGGGCTTCTTGCTGTCCTGACTTAGCCCAATGGGCCTTGCCCATTCTTCCTTAGTTAGAACTTGATGTAACTCCATATGCACAAGCGCTGCCAGGTTCCCAAAACTCTCCTTGAGCTTCTTTGCACGTGCTCTAGTGATGGGGCCCTCTGGAAGTGTGAAATTTCCATTCTGCCCTTTTGTCTTAGAATGCCCCTGTTGTCTTTCCGAGCATGTATCTTTCCCTCCTTCCTCAAAAAGATTCGTCCTCGAATCTGTGTCCATATCAAAAGGAGAGAGATCAGAAACATTGAAAGTAGCAGAGACATTATACTCACCTGGTAGGTCAATCTTGTAGGCGTTGTCATTGATCTTCTCAAGCACTTGGAATGGGCCATCCCCTCTAGCATCAAGTTTAGTCTTCCTCTGAGTAGGAAATCTCTCCTTCCTCAAATGTACCCAAACCGAATCTCCTGATTCGAAGACTATATGCTTTCGGATTTTGTTAACCCTTTCAGCCGTGGTTTTGTTCTTCCTCTCAATTAGGTCACGAGCCTTTGCATGTATTGCTTTAACTTTCTCAGCCTTGCTAGCTCCATCTAAACTAATAATATCACTCAAAGGTAAATGCATTAAATCTAAGATAGTGAGAGGATTAAAACCATAGACAAGTTCAAAAGGTGAAAAACCAGTGGAAGAATGGATTGTCCTGTTATAAACAAACTCAATAAAAGATAAACAATCTTCCCAGGTTTTCAAATTCTTACCAACAACAGCACGCAATAAGGTTCCCAATGTCCTATTTATGACTTCAGTTTGACCATCAGTTTGAGGGTGACAAGTAGTTGAGTATAATAATTTTGTTCCCAGCTTACTCCACAAAACTTTCCAAAAGTGACTTAAGAATTTGACATCACGATCAGAAACAATAGTTTGGGGAACACCATGTAAGCGCACAACTTCTCGAAAGAATAGGTCAGCAATATGTGTGGCATCATTAGTTTTATGGCAAGCAATGAAATGATCCATTTTACTAAATCTATCTACCACAACAAAAATGATATCTCGACCTCTCCAAGTTCTAGGCAAACCAAGAACAAACTCCATAGAAATATCAACCCATGGATGCACATGAACAGGTAAAGGAGTATACAAACCATGTGGTAAAGACTTAGATTTAGCTTGTTTACATGCAATGCATTTAGCACAAAATTTCTCAACATCTTTACGTATGTGGGGCCAGTAAAAATGCTCAGATAAAACATCCAAAGTCTTATGCACACCAAAATGACCCATCAAACCCCCCTATGTGATTCTAGAACAAGTAACTCCCTAATAGAACAAGTAGTTCTGTAGGTACACAAATTCTTTTACCCCGAAAAAGAAAGCCATCATGCTTATAGAATTTGTTATATGCACCATGTTCACATGCAGCATAGATAGAGGCAAAAGCAGAATCAATTGCATACAATTTCTTCATACACTCAAAATCTAACAGTTTAGAAGTAAGGGTTGTGATTAAGGAATACCTTCTAGATAATGCATCAGCAACCACATTCTCTTTACCTTTCTTATAGGCGATTACATATGGAAAGGATTCAAGGAATTCTATCCATTTTGCATGTCTCTTGTTCAGCTTCCCTTGGCCCTTCAAGTGTTTGAGGGATTCATAGTCAGTATGTACCACAAATTCCTTAGGTAGCAAATAATGCTGCCACACTTCCAAAGCTCGCACCAAGGCATAAAGCTCTTTATCATAAGTGGAGTAGTTGAGGCGGGCCCCATTCAACTTCTCACTAAAATAGGCGATTGCTCACTTTTCCTGCATCAAAACAGCACCTATACCAATTCCAAAAGCATCACATTTCGATTTCAAAAGTTTTAGAAAAATCTGGTAAAATAAGAATGGGGGCAAAACACAATAATTCTTTCAAGGTGTTAAAGGCAAGTTCTTATTCCTGATCCCATTTAAAGTTGACATGTTTCTGATGATTTCAGTTAAAGGTACAGCAATAGTAGAAAAATCTTTAACAAACCTCCGATAAAAACCCGCAAGACCATGAAAACTTCTAACATCAGAGACACTCAGAGGTGTGGGCCATTCTCTAATAGCCTTCACCTTCTCGTCATCTACCTCAATTCCTGCAGAACTTATCACAAAACCTAGGAATACAACTTTACTCAGACAAAAGGAGCACTTTTGGAGATTAGCATACAATTTTTTCTTTCTAAGTACCTCTAAAGCAGATTGAACATGCAAAATATGATCATCAAGACATTTACTGTAGATAAGGATATCATCAAAATAAACAACCATAAATTTACCTAAAAACTCTCGCAAAACATGATTCATTAGTCTCATAAATGTACTAGGTGTATTAGTCAAACCAAATGGCATAACTAACCACTCATACAAACCATATTTAGTTTTGAAAGATGTTTTTCATTCATCACCAAGTTTCATTTGTATTTGATGATAACCACTCCTTAAATCTATTTTAGTAAAAATAACAGAACCATGCAATTCATCAAGCATATCATCAAGTCTAGGAATAGGATGGCAATACTTTACCGTAATCTTATTTACAGCTCTGCAGTCAACACACATCCTCCATAAGCCATCCTTCTTGGGCACCAATAGTACCGAAACAGCATAAGGACTCATGCTTTCTCTCACAAAACCCTTAGCCAAAAGGTCCTCGACTTGTCGTTGCAGTTCCTTCGTCTCCTAAAGATTGGTCTGGTAAGCTGGCCGATTAGGAATGCTTGATCCGGGGACAAAGTCAATCTGATGTTCAATACCTCGTAATGGAGGTAAACCTGAGGGCATCTCATCTGGAAATACATCGCCAAATTCCTGCAAGAGTAAAATAAAAGTACTAGGCAGGTTATGGTTAGTTTCAATGGTAGAAAATAAAGACTCTCTAAATCGTACTAACACCAATATTTTTTTCTCTAAACTAGCATGCTTCAGATCCCTCTCTTTGGCATAAAAACAAATTTTGTGAGCACTCTCACTCTCTACAGATGCTTCTCTTTTAAAATTCTCTTTTTCACTCAGGCCCTGACACTTTTTCTCACACGTTTTATTTCTCAAAGCTCTCTCTTTACCCTCTTGTTTTTCAATTTTCTCACATCCTAAATACTCTTTAGTAGATTTGCGCATGCTTAGTTGCTCCAGGTACACTTCTTTAGGTGACAAAGGTGCAAGGGTAATCTTCTTCCCAAGATAAGTGAAGGAGTATCGGTTTGTGAAACCATTATGGACCACCTTCCTATCATACTGCCATGGACGGCCTAGGAGTAGATGACAAGCCTGCATGGGAACCACGTCACAAAGTAACTCGTCATTATATCTCCCAATATAGAATTGTATGCGAGCTTGCTTCATAACCTTTAACTCACCAACATCACTTAGCCACTCCAGTTTGTAAGGGTTAGGGTGTTTGGTGCATTTCAACCCTAATTTCATGATCAAAGTAGAGCTAGCAACGTTTGTATGACTTCCAGCATCAATGATCATGAGTCCAACCTTACCTCCCAATAAAAATTTTGTATGAAAGATGTTCTTTCGCTGTTCTAGACGATCATCCTTGGCTTGTACATTTAAGATCCGCCTAGTAACAAGGGTCTCGCCACTAACAGCATACTCAACTATATCTTCATTATCTGTAGCATCATCCGCATGTGGCATGTCTTCATACCCATCTAAGTTATCAGATTCTGAGAAAATATCATTTGCTTTAATTACCATGGTCCTTTTATTTGGACACTCGGAAGCATAATGGCCTAATCCGTGGTACTTAAAGCAGGTAATATCACGATGCCATTGATAAACGAAATTTAGCATGTCGATTTAGAATTCAATGATGAATATGATCGTGAGTATAGTCTAATCGACACTTAAACTTCGCATCAAACAATCCTACAATCTATAACCGATAGTATTAGTCTCCCGAGTCGTCCTCCCTTGGAATTGCTAGAGCGTGCATCTTATTGATTAGAAAGCCTTGTTATGATTCTCTGAAGGTTTTTGCAAAATAGAAAACAAACAATCAATCCTTAGAAGACTTGGCTTAGGGTTGGCATTAGAAATTCTATCCTTATAGTTCTCTCAATGATGACAACAATTAGGCCTTGCTTCATTTAGTTAACCCCTAGGCATAGAGGAAAGTCAAATGAGAGTAATCAACTTGAGTCACAAGTCCTAGCTTCACCTCATGGGAATCTAGCTTTAGTGTACTCCAAGTCAATTAGCAATCCCTAATTCCAAATCAACAATTGGCACAACTATTCAACTTCTTCTAATGGCTCAAACCCTATGCCAAGTAGAAACTTTTACTCCATAACTAGTGTTGCCATTTCATCAAACATTTGGTGAGCAAGAGTGAAAGCCATGGTAAATTTGAGAGGAAAGTAGAATTAAAACTATTTCAACACAAGGAACTAACAACAATTAACATAGAACAACAATGGAAATGAGATTCTAAAGAAATTGATTAAATCCAAAACTACAAAGTTGAATCCAAGATCTATGAGAATTGAGCAATTACAAACACTAATTGAGATTGGAGAAGAAGATCTATGACATGAACAAAATGAATTGAGAATTGCAATGGATCTCACCAAAGAGTGAATGAAAATTCAAGAATTGGATGAAGATGAACCCTAGTGAGAGCTTTTGAATCTCTCTCCTTCTCCACAAGTGTAACTAACTATCCTCCAAAAAATATCTAGAATCTAAAAATGAGCTAAAAAAGTGCTTAACCCTTGTTCCCTTGGTCTTCTTAAGCTTTTCCCGCCAGAGCACTTCCCCAAAATGGGATTCCCAACTGCCTCCAGGCCCAAGTCACGTGACTCTTAAAAAAAATCATATTCGCACATCGGCGCGCACGCGCAGTGTACGCGTGCGCGTCCACAGGACATCTTGTGATGTGCGCGGAGGCGTAATGTACGCGTGCGCGCCATCGGAGATCATGGCCTAGCCGCTACGCAAGCCGGCTCGTGGCTTGGCTCTTGGCTTCGACTTCTTAACTGCTCAATCCACGCGGACGCATCAAGTGCGCGCACGCGCCCATGCCGAGATTTCCAAAGTTCAATTCTCATGCTCCCTTCCTCTGCACCCGTCCTTCTTCTCTCTTCCGGTCCGTCTCTGCCCTATATTCTGAAACCACTTAACACACAGGTCACGGCATCGAATGGCATCAAGAGAAGATTAGAAATGTATCTAATTTAGTGCAAAATAAGCATGTTTTCATTCATGAGGCAAGATTAGGAAAGGAACACAAAGTCTTGTATTTTCATGTAGAAAACGTGTGGAATTATTGATAAAACCCCTGAAATCAACACAAGATAAACCCTCAAAATGGAGTATATCAGCCGTGCAGGAGGTGTAGAAGTGGAATTAGGTGTGTGCGGCTTCCTATGCTGCTCTGTGGGCTTCTCCTTTGATTCGGTAGGTTTGGATCCAGTCTTCTTCCTGAAATTAGCACCTCTCGAATCCCACCTTGAAGTAGAATTACGCAGCCCTTTCACCTTTTGCTATCTTCCCACTTTGATAGCTAGGTTCACCAAGTCTTCCATAGTCACAAATGGGAGATGTTCTACAGTATTTGCAATGTCTCGGTTCAACCTACTCAAGAAACATGCCATAGTAGCCTCAGACTCCTCCTCAATATTTGCTTGGATTAGCAGCATCTCTATCTCCTTATGATACTCATCTACAGACTTAGAACCTTGGTATAACTGTTGGAGCCGTTGATGTAGCTCCCTGTAGTAGTAAGAAGGGACAAACCGTTGTCGCATGACCTTCTTCATCTTTTTCCAAGACAGAAATTGGTGATTTTCCATTCCGCCTCCTCTGTTTGTCCAGCTCGGCCCACCAGACAAGGGCATAATCTGAGAATTTGACAGCCGCTAGCCTTACCTTTTTTACATCAGTGTAGTTATGACACTGAAAGAGGAGCTCTACCTTGCGTTCCCATCCCAGGTACGCCTCAGGATCACTTCTGCCTTTAAATTCTGGGATGCGCATCTTGATAGCATTAAGGTTATTATCAACATCTACCGATTGTCTATGATGCCGGGATCTGGATGAAGTCTCCTCCTCAGACTCCGTAGAATCATTATGAATAGATTCTCGTGACCGTACTTTTTACCTAGCGGAAAAAGAGTTAATTCGAGAATCCATGTCATCAAGACGTTGTTGAATCCCTGTAAGGATGCTGGCAAATGCGTCGAGGTGGAAAGTTAGTTGTGGATCGGGGTTCCCTTCAGTGTTAGCTATCAATGAACCTGTAAAAGAAAAGACCTTACAGCACTCTTCTCACGTGTATCACTCGGAATAGGACACTCGTGTTTCACTTAATATGTGGCTTTTATCCTCTGATGAGCTTACCACTCTTGCCTTTTTCCACTCTTGGATTGCCTTAACAAGTTGCACTTCGAAAGATGAGGAATTGAGACACCAAACTAAGATAATCTGAATGATAGAAACGTTCAACTTGACAAGAAGACAATTAAAGTATGTGAAAAAAAGGAAACAAGGAGTGATACTAGGATGACAAAAACTAGCAAAATTGGATCCTAAGTAGAACCCAAGGAAAATTTGAAAAGATAAACAATGGGAAAATTTAAAATTATTTTTTTCTTTTTTTTAACGTTTATTTTTTTGTTAACTGGAATAAACAGAAATTGCAGTAATAGAATTTAAGGAAGAGTTTTTTTTTTCGTTTTTTTTAATCTAAAGTAAATTGCATAAATTGAAAGGAAAGATAAAGAGATTAAACAAGACCCATGAAACGTGTAGATAAATAAGAATTTACCTACGACCTGTAACTGATACCAGATGATAAGGAATTTAAAAAGAATAGATAAATGGATTTTTCCTACTAGACCTCTAAGATACCTGTTCTTAGCAACCTAGGTTACCGGAAAGGATTCCCTACTAGACCTTCAAAGAACTTGTCCTTGACAACCTAGATCAGAGGGGAGAAAACTGAAAGAAACCACCACGCAGATCACCTTAGTGTTGGATCCTCCAATCTTCCTCATGCAACAAGTGAAGCAAATCACTCACCTCACTTCTCACACAATAAAAAGTGCTTAAAAGCAACTGAAATTTATTCATCAAAGTTATGTAAATTATCTCACAAAAGGTGTTTAAATAGGCACCTAACGATTAACTAAAAGATAAGATAACTAATTTAAATCAAATTTGATCTTATTGGATTAGATCAGATTTGATTTAAATTTAAAATCCCTAAAAATACTACTAAGCATAACAGATTTAAAATAAGTCTTCTAACAAACTTTTGATCACATAACAAACTAAAACAAAAGTCTAGAATTTCGAAATTTAAAAATAAATTATGTCTCCCACTAAATTCAGAAAGCATTATTGGGCTTCTTGCTGTCCTGACTTAGCCCAATGGGCCTTGCCCATTCTTCCTTGGTTAGAACTTGATGTAACTCCATATGCACAAGCGCTGCCAGGTTTCCAAAACTCTCCTTAAACTTCTTTGCACGTGCTCTAGTGATAGAGCCCTCTGGAAGTGTAAAATTCCCATTATGCTCTTTTGTCTTAAAATGTCCCTGTTGTCTTTCCGAACATGTGTCATCTTACTTTTTAGATCCATTTTGACTTGAGCGTCAGAATATATTTGCAGGTATTAGAGCCCGTTTGGGAATGCACAAAAGTTACTTTTTTTTACTTTTGAATTATGAAAAGTTACGATAAGTGTGTTTGGCACTATTTTTAAGAAGAGCTTTTAACTTCCCCAAAAGTTAATTTATAGCTTTTGAAAAAAGTAGAAATAGATGACTTTCTCCTTTTTGATAAGTCATTTTATCACTTCCGTGAAAAAAAAATTGATTTCAAAACAAAAAAATTTACTTTCGTTCTTGATTCTATGGAAAAATATTTTCTGTTTCTGCTAGAAATACTAGCCCTTCACCACCATTTTCACGCAAGGTTCCATCTTCTAGAAGCACTGGCCTTCCACCATCATCCTCACACGCAATGTTTCATCTACTGGAAGTGTTGGCCTTCCACCACCATTTTCATGTAATGATTCATCTGCTGGAAGTATTGACCCTTCACCACCATCTTCTGTTCCATCTGAACCAGCATATATTCTTTTCAGGTATTTTTTTTATCATTTTATCATTCTATTTTTATTATTAAATTTGTATTGAATATTTTGTATGCTATGAAATCTCAATTTTAATTTTATTTTTTTATGTGTGATTTTAATTTTATTTTTTTTATATGTGATTTTATTTTTATACAACTTGCTATTATTTTTATAATTAGTTTTATAATTTTTTTTTATGTTTTTTCCCAACAAATTCATGAAAGTGGCAAGTTCGGAAGAAAATTTAAAGCTGATTGGAATGAACGAAATATTGTTGTATTCATAAAAATATGTAAAGAAGAAATAGTGGCTCGAAATAGACCTGGAACACATTTTAACAAAGTTGGTTGGGCAAATTTAAAAATAAAATTCTTGAAAGAGACTGGTTTAAATTATGAGTCTAAACAATTTAAAAAAATTTAATATCCATTCTCTTATGTCAAAAAATTGTATTTTTTGAGTTATTTATCCAAACGCTACAACTTTAAAATAAGTACTTCTATAGTTAAAAATCTAAACACAAAATAACTTATTTATAAGCTACTATTAATAAAAGTCCTTATACTTTAAACTCTTTTTTCAAAAGAACTTATTTAAGTTATTTACCCAAAACTGGACCTTAGTCTATCATTTCAAAAATCCAATTCTGTTATCACTAAGATCGATGAATTCTCAATCCTTCTCTCACCCATACTAGTGAATTCTCGTGCATAATCTAAACGAAAAAAAAAAAACTATGAACAATATAATAACAATTCTTCAATCATTTTGACTTTTTGAGGTTCCTGTGTAGCAGTTAGAAATTGGCGAGTTCAACTCTCTTACCCAAAATGAAAAGAAAAAAAAAAATCCTTAAAAGCTACCGAAATAAAAATAAGTGTCAGGGATATCAGGATTGTGGTATTAAATTCTACCGATTAAAGAAACAATACATAAGCATTGGAATGTTACTGAATAGAGACCGTTAAAAGCAAGGGGTCACAAATAAGGGACATTATGCATCTTATTTGGCGTAGTGATCTATAGCATTTTGTTAAGTTGCATGCCTACATATTAGTCTTTGATTATAAATTTTTTTGTGTATAAATAATTTTAGCTGCATCTATTTACAGATATAAGACATTGAGATAGAAACACAGAAATACAAAATCATGTTTGATAAATAAGATATAAATAGAAATATTATGTCTAAAAACACTGAATTAATGTATTTTATATCTATTTTGATAAGAAAGACACAGAAACACTAACAAAAAATCAGTGACGGATCCAAAAAAAATTTCAATAGGGACAAAATATACATAATATAATAACTTTTATAATTATACTATGATGTTATAAAATAGGAATATTCTTTAAATTATTTAACTAATAAATTAAAATAAAATAATAATTCAAAATAATAACAACTAATTTAGAATTCCATTCTTCTATGTTTCATATTTTGAAAAGATTGAATAATCTTTTCATTGTCAATACAATCAAATGTCTCTCTTTTTATGTATGTCACTAAACAATCATTTAAAAATTCATCTCCCATACGTTTACGAAGTCGACTCTTTATGATGTTCATAGCAGAAAAAGTTCTTTCAACTGATGCAGTTGCTACGGAAAAACTAATGCTAATTTCAAAAGAAGAAACATTAATGGATAAACAATATTTTTTCGAGTCTCAACCAACTTCATCAACCAATACAGCAAATAATTCATCCTCAAGATCATCTATAATAACTTTTGTTGTTTTCCTTGCAGCAGCTCTTACAATGTCTTTTGGATTGAGGGTGCTATTAGTTTAAGATTCTCACGAGCATTTTTGAAAGTACGACCAATCTCTTCATTATGTTGCGCAAGAAGGTTTAGAAGTTCCAAAAAATTTCCTTGGTTAACAAAATCATCTGTCTCGTCATTACCACGAAAAGCCAATCCTTATTGCAAAAGAAATCTAATACAATCAATTGTTGCTGTCAAGTGAATTTGATCATTCTTTTTAGCTTGCTCAGATTGTTTTTCAATAGCAGCAGTGATGTGTTGTTTTGGTCTCATAAGTGCTTCATATTTTCTCCAAACTTGATTATGAGTGCTATCATAAATCCTAACATGAATTTGTAGTCTCTCTTTTATTTTTCCAATTTGAAAAGTCAGTAGTTACAAAAGCATCACCACCTTCAGTCTCGAGTTTCATAAGATAACGACAAAGACAAAAAACAGCATCTTTTGATATACTATACTCTAACCAATTGCCATAATCAACAAACCAATTAGGATTAAATTTTTGAAAAGAAGAACCACACGCAGTTTACGAAAAATTATGAGTTCTTGGTTGACAAAGATCTTTTTGCAAAGATGCACATCTAACTTTGTCTCTCTCATTTAGGTGATAACTTGAAATATTTGGTCGTTGTCCTAAATCTGCTATAAGACTATCTACTTCGAATTCTAAAAACCTCTTTTTATTAGAAGAGGTTAATGAATTATTTTGGAATTCAATCTCCAATGATAAGATTCTTTTAAAATATCTCTCCATTACTAATAAGATAAAATTATAAATCTAAGTTAATTAATTAATAAAAAATTCACAATTCTACACAAATTAAAAATTATAATATAAAATTATAAATATAAAATTGATAAATATATGTCATTTAAATAAATTTCTAACAACAACAACACCTAATATCCCAATTTCCAATCCATTCTAAGCTCCTGCAATGTCAATGCATACCTATTGACGAGACAGAATTACTATAAATGTCATCTAACTCAATGAGGTAATATTACTCATTGTTCAACATTAGTAGTCGAAAAACATAAATTGAGCATTTCAATTTTCCATAGCTAGAGCCTAAAATGGATAACATAACCTAGAAAAAGGTCTTATAATGAAATTTAAACAATACCATATAAACTTATTTCAAAAGCTCATAAAATTTATCCATTAGAAGTTAAATATGATGGACTTCTACTGCTCCACAGTCTCACATAGTCACATAAAACTTTTATAAATAAGATTTTGCAGATTGCATTAATAAATCTTTACATATTAGTCCCCATTTTTTTTTCATCTTAAGCAAGTAGGAAAGACACAACCTTTATATATCAAGTAAGAAAAAAAAGTACCGTATAAATACAGTCTTTAAATTACGTCAATGCACAAAAATAATTAACAAATAAATTAATCAAACTAAACTTGTAATTACATCAGAATAAATTCAAATATTCAATCAAAAATTCACAATTAACAAATCAATTAAATCAATTATCAAACAACAATAAAGCAAATAAGTAAATAAGCAGAATTACAGATCGGTGAATCATGATTCATGAATGTACTAAAAAAAATTCAAGATTGAAAGGCAGGCATCCTTTGTTGAAGCATGAAGAGTGAAAAGTAAAAACCAAAGAGAGAAGAGGATTGCACCGATCGATGAAGAAGAAGGCAGAAGGAGACACAGAGATGTGGAGACACGGCAGTAACTCTGGAAACAAGAGGGCAAAGAGCCGGAGACGTCAGCGGGGAGAGAACTATGACACTAGCTGAGACGTGGAGTGGCTCTGGTCTCTAGAGACAAGAGTGCTGAGTGCGGGTTACGAAGGCTGGAGGCCGGGAGTAGATGAAGAAGATTGGAAAAAAAGAAGGGTTAGGGATTTGATTTGGGGTGGGGTCAAAACAAATTATATAGTTGGGGCATTTAAGACATTTTACTAAGAACTACTAAGTAATTTCTGAAATTTCACTGGGGGCAGTTGATAAACCGCTATTTTTCGGTTTATCTTGCGCTTACTTTAGAGGGTTTTATACATTATTCTCACACTTATTCATTGAATTCGCATGTTTTACATTTTCCTTCCTAATTTTGTGCTTTGATTGAAAACATGCTTCGTTGGCATTAAATTTTCTAATTTTAATTCTCTCTCATTATCATTTGATGCCGTGATATGTTTGCTGAGTGTTTTCAGGGTTTATAGGGGGGCAAGAATAGCTTACCCCTGATTCCCCCACTCTGTAGCCTCTAATCTGTGTTTTCGGGTTTGGAACTGGGCCAAAACCAGCCCAGAAATCGCCCCCAACGTTTTCTAATATCTGCAGCACATGATGCTTTGTCACGTGTACGCGTCGCCCACGCGTACACGTCGCTGAATCAAAAACTTGGTCACGCGTATGCATCGTCCCACGCGTACGCGTCGCTTGAATCCTGCGCTAGTCACGCGTACGCGTCACTGCCAGCTTCTCAAAACTTCATTTTCTTGTATTCCTTCCACTTTTGCATGCTTCTTATCCATCTTCTAAGCCATTCCTGCCTTATATAAATCCTGAAAACACTCAGCAAACATATAACAGCATCGAATGGTAATGAGAGTGTAACACCCTACCACACTAAGCTTTACGCTTAAGTCGTAAAACGAATGTGGTGTGGTATTACGACCTCTAAAATAAAATGAGTACATATAATAGCAGAAAAATTATAATATGCTAGGAGCCTTAAAGAAAAGGGGAAAATAAAAAAATCGCACAATAAAGGCGCAACGCTCAAGGAACGAGTTAACTTACGTGCTAAGAAAATCATAACTATCAAACATAAGCTAACAGAAGTAGGAGTAGAATACCAAGGATACAAAATAACAAGCTCCTAACTCAGCCTGCGAAGTCAAGACTGGCCGGAGAATATTTACACATATATACATACATATCCAAACCCAAAAGTACATATACACAATCCTGCCTCTCCATAAACCTCTAAGAGGATCAAAAAGAATAAGTCATGCGGAGAGAAAACTAAGTACATATATATACATCATAGCATAACAAGCTATCCCAGTAACCACTCCGCTTTAAGAGTCCAGACGCCTAACGAGATGCCTCTCGACCTGCATCTGAAAGACAACAACATAGTATGGAATGAGAACCGGAGGTTCTCAGTATGGTAAAGGTGCCACACACATAATATATAAGGTCCTGGGAATGCCAGAGGCAATCCTAGAACACCGACACTCAGATTATAGAGCTTAAAGTATTAAGTAGAAGCCATAAAAGGTGGTTTACTAAGGATATTTAAACCTAACTTAACTTAACCTTAAATCTAAATCCCATACTGCCATTCCTCCATACCTCCAACTCCATCATGCATTTTCACAGACAACTAAACAGACAAAGGCAAACACAAGAAGGTTACAAGTACTGCAGATAACAAATATACATTTAACATGGCAAGTACATTTAGGCATACCCAGTTAATACACAAGCAAGTAGTTCAAATAATATGCATATGATGCATGCCTGTCCTATGGCTGATGAGGCTCATCTGTCGGTTATCCAGCCAACCCGACAAGTCTGAATTGTCCTTAGACTGTCCCCCGACGTGCATCCCCAAGAGTCTATGCATAGCTTTATCTCAAATAATCAATATTGCTCAATGGGGGTAACATTCCCGGGAATTTATATAGT
>NC_029774.3:54135879-54141365 GCF_000817695.3 Arachis duranensis
ACTTCTTCAAACTTTAACGGCTTTCGCCTTTGATCAGCATAGCTCTTCTAACGTCTTTGGGCTATAAGCATTCGGCCACGAATCTTCTTTATTTGCTTAGTAGTTTCAGCTATCAGCTCGGGCCTTAATAAGCTCCTTTCTCCAGTTTCATACTAACATAGCGGAGATTGACATTTCCTGCAATAAGAGCGTCATATGGAGCCATTTCGATGCTTGTATGGTAGCTATTATTATAAGCAAACTCTACTAGTGACATATACCGATCCCAACTCACCGGCTGGTCCAAAACACAAGCCCTTAGCATATCCTCCAAGGTCTAAATAGTTCTCTCTGACTGACCATCTGTCTGAGGGTGATACGCAGTACTCAAGCTTAACTGAGTCCCAAATGCACGCTGAAAAGCTCCCCAGAACCTTGATGTGAAACGAGGATCTCTATCAGATATGATAGTAGAAGGCACGCCATGCAACCTGACAATCTCTTTAATATACATTCGAGCCAATTCCTCCATTGTGCAACTTATTCGGATAGGAAGAAAGTGAGCTGATTTTGTTAGTCGATCCACAACCACCCAAATAGCGTCACAACCAGACCGGGTTTTAGGCAAACCTATCACAAAATCCATTGCGATACTCTCCCATTTCCATTGTGGAATCTCTAAAGGCTGGAGGGTTCCTGATGGTCTCTGATGCTCAATCTTAACCTTCTGACACGTTAAACATTTAGATACATGCAATGCCACATCATTCTTCATACCTGGCCACCAGAATATCGCTTTCAGATCCTGATACATTTTAGTGCTCCCTGGGTGAATTGAAAACCCGCTCTTATGAGCTTCCTTCAAGATTCTCTGTCGCAGGTCTCCAATATCTGGCACAATAATCCGGTTCTTGAACCTCCACAAACCATCCTGTCCTTCTGACACTCTCCACTATTTTTCCTGTTCAACTGCTGGTAATACTTTATGTAACGCTTCACTGTCTCGATGAACCTTTAGAAGTTCTGATTTAAAATCACTTGAAATCTGCAACTGACTCAAACACAGGATTCTAGATTCTTCTCTAACTCCCAAATTCAAACCTTGAAATGCCTTCAGTAACTCTTCTTCTCGTAGCATCGTCCAAGCTGCATATAAAGACTTTCGACTCAAGGCGTCCGCCACAACGTTCGCTTTTCCAGGATGGTAATTCAATTCAAAATCATAATTCTTTAGAAGCTCCATCCATCTCCTTTGACGCATATTCAACTCTTTCTACTCAAAAAGATACTTCAAACTCTTATGGTCTGAGAAAACATGAAACTTAACACCATAAAGGTAGTGCCTCTAGATCTTTAAAGCAAACACCACAGCAGCAAGTTTCAAATCATGTGTCGGATAGTTCATTTCATGCGGTCTTAATTGCCGTGAGGCGTATGCTACAACATTCTGGTGCTGCATCAAATGCACCACAAACCTTTCAAAGATGCATCACAATACACTTTAAATAGTTCATTTGGTTCAAGCAATACCAACACGGCTACAATAGTCAACCTGTGCTTTAATACTTGAAAACTCTCTTCACATTCCGGAGTCCAGACAAAAGGCATATCCTTCCTAGTCAATTTAGTTAAAGGTAAGGCGAGCTGTGAAAATCTCTTAATGAATCTGCGATAATACCCCGCCAAACCTAAGAAACTCCTAATCTCTGTCACTGAAGTTGGTCGCTCCCAATTCATCACTGCTTCCACCTTAGCAGGATCCACATCTATTCCCTACTTACTTACCACGTGGCCAAGAAACTTTACTTCACTTTTCCAAAACTCACATTTAGATAACTTAGCATATAACTTCCTGTCTCTCAGAATTTGCAGCACAGTTTGCAAGTGACCAGCATGCTCCTCTTCAGTCTTAGAATAAACAAGAATGTCATCAATGAAGACAATAACAAACTTGTTTAGATACGGTCAGAAAATCCTGTTTATATAATCCATAAATACTATCGGGGCATTAGTTAACCCAAAAGACATCACTATATACTCATAATGACCATAACGCATCCTAAAAGCAGTTTTTGGAATATCCTCGTCTCTAACCCTTATCTGATGATACCCGGATCGCAAATCAATCTTAGAAAACACACCGGCACCCTATAAATGATCCATTAGATCGTCGATTCTAGGCAACGGATATTTGTTCTTCACAGTGATCTTATTCGATGAGCCTTCAGAAGTTCTGATTTAAAATCACTAGAAATTTGCAACTGACTCAAACACAGGATTCCAGATTCTTCTCTAACTCCCAAATTCAAACCTTGGAATGCCTTCAGTAACTCTTCCTCCCGTAGCATCATCCAAGCTGCATATAAAGACTTTCGACTCAAGGCGTCTGCCACAACGTTCGCTTTTCCTGGATGATAATTCAATTCAAAATCATAATCTTTCAGAAGCTTCATCCACCTCCTTTGACGCATATTTAACTCTTTCTGCTCAAAAAGATACTTCAAACTCTTATGGTCTGAGAAAACAAGAAACTTAACACCATAGAGGTAGTGCCTCCAAATCTTTAAAGCAAACACAACAGCAGCAAGTTCTAAATCGTGTGTCGGGTAGTTCATCTCATGCGGCCTTAATTGTCGTGAGGCGTATGCTACAACATTCTGGTGCTGCATCAGGACGCACCCCAAACCTTTCAGAGATGCATCACAATACACTTCAAACGGTTCACTTGGTTCAGGTAATACCAATACAGGTGCAGTAGTCAACCTGTGCTTCAATTCTTGGAAACTCCCTTCACATTCCGGAGTCCAGATAAAAGGCGTATCCTTCCTAGTCAACTTAGTTAAAAGTAAGGCGAGCTGTGAAAATTTCTTAATGAATCTGCGATAATACCCCGCCAAACCTAGGAAACTCCTTATCTCTGTCACTGAAGTTGGTCGCTCCCAATTCATCACTGCTTCTACCTTAGCAGGATCCACAGCTATTCCCTGCTTACTCACCACGTGGCCGAGAAACTTCACCTCACTCTTCCAAAACTCACATTTAGATAACTTAGCATACAACTTTCTGTCTCTCAGAATTTGCAGCACAGTTCGCAAGTGATCAGTATATTCCTCTTCAGTCTTAGAATAGACAAGAATGTCATCAATGAAGACAATAACAAACTTGTCCAGATACGGTCGGAAAATCCTGTTCATATAATCCATAAATACTGCCGGGGCATTAGTTAACCCGAAAGACATCACTGTATACTCATAATGACCATAACGGGTTTTGAAAGCAGTTTTTGGAATATCCCCGTCTCTAACCCTTATCTGATGATAACCGGATCGCAGGTCAATCTTAGAAAACACACCGGCACCCTGTAACTGATCCATTAGATCATCAATTCTAGGCAACGGATATTTATTCTTCACAGTGATCTTATTCAATTGCCGATAATCGACACACAGCCGCATACTCCCATCCTTCTTCTTTACCAGTAACACTGGCGCTCCCCACGGAGAAACACTTGGTCGGATGAAATGCTTACCCAACAAATCTTCCAGCTGAGCTTTCAATTCAGCCATTTCTAAAGGTGACATCCTATAAGGAGTAATCGAAATTGGACCGGATCCAGGTACCAACTCGATTGCAAATTCAACCTCTCGATTAGGTGGAAATTCATTAATATCATCCGGAAACACATCTGGAAATTCACATACAACCGGAATTTGCTCTAAACTCTGATCATCACCTGATACTCCCGCAGTTAATAACATAATACCCTGACATTCGGTTCCAGAACAGTTTACTATCATTGAATTCAAATAGTAACTATTCACTACAACCGGTGCTTCCGACCCTTCCGGCATAAACTGTACTGACTTCTCAGAACAATCAAGCAAAACATGATTCTTGGATAACCAATCCAATCCCAAAATGAGATCAAGACCAGTCATAGGCAAACAAATCAAATCATGCACAAATTCACACTGTTGTACTCGAAAGGGAACTTGTGGACATCCTATCCTAGTCACCATAACTTCATGAGTAGCATTATATACTTTCAAATCATAACCTAAAACCACCATTTTCAATCCTAACTCGTTGGCCTTTTCAAATGCAATAAATGAATGACTTGCACCTGAATCAAATAAAGCATTTAAGATTTTACCAGCCATTTCACAATTACCTCTAATCAGTGTCTCAGATCCCTCAGCACCTACGGTAGAAGTGGTGTATACTCTCCCCGGCTGCTGCACCCTACCAGTCTCATACTTCTTCTTCTCCGGGCAATTGGTGGCCATATGCCCGGGCTGTCCACAAGAATAGCATACTCCAAGTCCGAATCTGCACGGAACTCCAGGGTGATACCTTCCGCACTTCTGACAGTTCAGATCTTGCTGTGGCTGCTTCCCAAACCTTTTTCCTTGACTAGCATTGGTATTCGGCCTTCTATAATTACCTTGATCCTGAGTCTGCTGCGGAACAAAACCTCCACGCTTGAAATTTCTACCTCTCAGAGCAAAGTTCCTCCCAGAAGGCCTCTGAAAAGGCACCCTCAAACTTCCTTTCTCTGCTGCCGCCTTCCTCACACAATCCTCAGCCACCCTACTCTTATTCACCAATTCAGAAAACACCCTGATCTCCATTGGGGCAACGAAGCTCAGAATATCACTCCGAAGACCTCCTTCATATTTAATACACTTCCATTCAGCAAAATCTTCAGGCGCACCT
The DNA here is from genome assembly GCF_000817695.3 of Arachis duranensis. Lineage (NCBI taxonomy): Eukaryota > Viridiplantae > Streptophyta > Magnoliopsida > Fabales > Fabaceae > Arachis > Arachis duranensis. Next base: position 54,140,575 of record NC_029774.3, read on the forward strand.
TGACAGATACGAGAAAAGCGACACAACTCCTCAAACTTACTAGTATACTCAGCAACAGTCATCTGTCCCTGCTTTAACTGCATTAATTCAAGTTCCTTGGCATTTCGGGCTGAATTAGGAAAATATTTCTTATAGAACTCTGTCCGAAAAACCTCCCAAGGAATCGTAGCACCATCAGGATGCAGGATACGTCGTGTTCCCTGCCACCAATACTGAGCTTCACCTTGCAACTGATAAGTTCCAAATTCAACCCATTGCTCTTCAGGAACCTGTTGTGCCTGTAACGCCCTTTCCATAGCCTGAATCCAATTATCTGCGTCAGTGGGATTTGAGGTTCCCCTAAAAGTCAGAGGATGAACTTTCAGAAATGTAGCAAGTGTCATTGGACCGCCCTCATCATTATTGTTCCCATGATTTCCCTGATTTATCTGATTACCCAGTGCCTCGGCTGTCGTCTGCATAGCTGCAGCCATATTTCCCAGGGCAGCCATAAAGTCTACTGGATCAGTCCCTATGGGGGCAGGAGTAACGGTGCCTGTCCTACCTCTACCTCGCCCGCGACCGCGTCTGCGAGTTGACATCTGGTCCCTATATACACCAAACAAGTGATATTAAGTTGATCAGTCTCAATATCGCAAGTCTAATGCTTTAAGTTCCAAATGCATGCTCACAAACGTTTATGCCATATATATCAGTCAGATATCCTAATAGCACATAAACACATATACAGAGAATGCACAGAAGTACAATCATTCCGTCTTTCAGGCTCTATAGGAACGAACTGCTCTGAT
>NC_029774.3:54142760-54147015 GCF_000817695.3 Arachis duranensis
ACAACATTCACCATCCAAAATTAATAACTAATTATCCAATAAACTTCAACCAATTATATTCATCGACAAATTACTAAATATTAAACATACACCTGCATTCCAGCTTATCCTATGGTCATCTAGCCTAAGTTTTCACAGAACATTATATATTAAATGCAAGAAACCTAAACCATACCTTGGCCGATTTTCACGTAACGACCAAAGCTATTTATTCAAAACCAAGACAGCCCCTCAAAACTCAACTAATCCGCTTCCTCCAAGTTCCAGTATTCACAATTTCAAGCTCCAATTATTTATTTTCAACCTAATACACATTCATAATACATATATACCCAATTTAATACTCAAAGCTCAAATTTAATGAAAATAAAATAGAATTATCGTATCCTCACCTTACCCAAGCTTCACATAAGCAAGAGTAAACGTTTTCCTCAAGCTAATTGGATCCTAAAACATCAGAAATCAAAGAAATTCAATATTCCCACTTAAAATTCGAAAATTGGGGGAAGATGAAGCTGAGAGTGATTAAATAAGTTACCTATGAAATTGTCCCAATAGAAATGTAGAGCTCGATGCGGTGGACGCGTGGCCGCAAACGGTGCGGCAATCGGAGCTCGGACGGAGAAGTTACGGCGAATTGAAATTTGCCGCAAGGGTTTCGGCGTTGCTTTCTCTCCCTGGAGCTTTCATGTCGCTGAAGCCAAAATGGAGAAGAAAGGAACGTGGGCTCATTTAAAGTGTGGGTCCGGTTGGACCGACAGCCCGGTTTGGGCCCGGTTCAACCAGTTCGGCCCGTTCGGTCCAATTTTGGACCGTTTTCTTTGAAATTGGTGTCAAAATTCTCGTTTCGATGAGCTCTATCCTAATTTAATATAATATTCACATTTTTAATCCTCTTTATTAAAAACTAATTTATTAACTAATTTAACCGGGGTTTACAGAGAGAGGGTTAAAATTAGCAAATTTAAGACCAACGAAGCATGTTTTCAATCAAAGTATAAAATTAGGAAGGAAAATGTAAAACATGCGAATTCAATGAATAAGTGTGAGAATAATGTATAAAACCCACTAAAGTAAGCGCAAGATAAACTATAAAATATCAGTTTATCAACAGTTGCCCCCACTACTCAATGAATGCATCCGTCCCTGCAAGAGATACAAGTTATTTTTTATTTTTTATTAATTTTTCATAATTATATTTTTTATTATAATATTTTTTTCTCAAATTTTTTGAATAAAAAATAAGAATAAATTAAACTTTTATAATTTATTAAATTTATTATCAAACAAAATATAAGAATACTAATTTTAGTGTCTCTATTCTTTATATCTTGTTCTTATTAACTTATCTTATCTTTTTCTTAAAATCAAACGCTTTAAGATAGCCCAAAATATAATTAAAAAAAAGAATAAAGTTTCTAGCTCCTAAAGGTGTTAGGCAAAAAGGATGAATTTTGAAAAAAAGAACATCTTAAAAAGTTGAATTTCTTTTTAAGTGAGAACTAAATTGGTGGAAGTGGATTGATTGAATTTGAAGTGTAAAAAGTGTCTTCTAGTTAAGAATAAACCAAACTAGATGTCTCTTTACTAATGTCACATGTCATGCACACTCTTTTATCGGGACACCTCTTTGTTATGAACATTCGGACCAGTGTTAGAACTGCTATGTTAACTTGTAAAAATCAACTTCATTTTTTTTACATCTATTTTTAATTAAAAAGACTTAAAATTATAGGAATATCCAAAAAGAGTAAATTGAATGTGATAGTGTAACTATTAGATAATGTACTCCTTTTAAAATAACTTGAGACTATAAAAAGATCTCAACTCACTTCTCTTAAAGAACTTTTTTTTAAAATTTGAGAGATCATTTCTATCCTTTGTTCTCTCTAATTCTTTTTATTATTTTTCACTTTATTTATCAAATTCAAACAAAAAAATTTCATAAAATTAGTATTCGTGTGTTCTATTAAATACCCAACAATAAATTTTAATTAACACTTATTCACTTTAAAAGAATTTATTTATCCTTATATGACATTATAAACGTCTCAACACTTATTTTTTATTACTATTTTTCATCTTTAATTTTTGTATTACTTATTTGTCATTAATAAAAATATATTTTTTTCATAAATTTATTTATTTTTAATTTTTAATTTTTAATTTTTTCATTTAATCTATTTTTACAAAACTCAATCTGTAAATATGAAAACGATTGGTGAAAGAATATGTATATGCATTTCAATTTTAAATATATTTTGTACATAAATCGTTGCACATTTTTACAAATTTTTTTATATATACTTTATTTTTTAAGTGTCCTCTCTTTATTTATAATACATAAATTTAAATCAACATCAAAATATAATTTTTTTTAAATTATAAATAAACAATATTAAAAGAAATTTATTTTATTTACGTGATTTGTCCTCTTAATATAATGTGGGCCTTAATTAAAATGAGATACAAAAAATTATATTTAATAGTAAATTAAGCATTAATTAATTCCTAATTTCATACAAGTATAAGAAGCATGACTGCGTGAGTGCTCACTAAAATCATTTTTCATACTGAAATTGTGCATTACTCTCACGTGGCACGTACAAGTTTGGTGGACCACAATCATCCACATAGGGTGCAGGCGGTCCCACAACCTGAAAATCCACTTTCCCTTTTGTAAGTAACATTGACACACAATCCGAGTTATCCACGTTCATCTGACGTGGATCTGACATGACATCATAATGCAAGCTTAAAACAAAAGGTTAATTCTATGATGTTTAATAATTGTTGTTTAATTTTTACCTAATTTTTTTGTGATAAATTTTGAATTTTTAAAAATAATTTATTTTTATATTTTTTAAATTAAATATTAATTTTTAATAAATTAGACACAAAAATTTAAATACCATCACCATCACGGAAAAAAAGTAGTTATTATTAATCATCTTTTAAAAATAGTATTTGTTCATCAAAATCAGTCACTAAAATTAGTCATTAATACATTTATGTATAAATATGTGTAATTTAATTTATTTTTAATGTATATTTATATTTTAACATATATTTTATACTGATAACTGATTTTAATGACTAATTTTAATATACATGTTGCACAATCAATTATCTTTAATATCAAAAGTAAAAAATATAAAAAAAAAGACACAATAAAAATTGTATCTAAGACTTTTAAATTTAGAAGGTTAATAATTATGGAATAAATATTAATTGGATTTTTAAAATATTTAATTTTTCATAAAAAATTAAGAACTAATATTTTAATCTCCTAAAATTTATTTTTTCTAAAATAAATAAATAAATAAATATAGTGACATATACTCTAGAAAAATTTTCAAGTATCTAAAAATATTGATGTTCTAATAATTTTAAGCATTAATCACAATTATAAAATTTAAATAAAATTGAGATCAACAACAAAAAATACTGAAACATCGGTATTCATAACGGTGACAATACTGTTAACAAGACAAATATGATTCTATATTCAATACAATGTCTAAAGTGATTATCATAGACCACACTGTTGCAATTTATGGTACATCAATGTATGACAGAAAACGTAAAATATATATGGTACTCAACAGTTTATATAGCAGACAAAGGTAATCTAAAAAGATAGGAATTACAAATAAATTTTTGAAAAATTTAAAAGCGTGACAAAAATAATCAAATTATTAAATATATATTCTCAAAAATATCTTTAGAGATTAGATTAATTTTGATGTAATCTTTTGTGCAAATACTTATGCGATTCGAAGAAAATAAAGTATACAACGATCCATGAAAATTAATTTGCTATTAAAAATTAAAAAAAAATTATATCCTAAATTTTAAATTATAAATCCTAAATTTTAAATTTTAAATTCTAAATCTAAACTATTAATATAAAATATAATAAATAAAAATTTAATATTTATTTACTTGATAAAAAATGCAATACTTAGTAATAAACATTTAAGAATGAGTTAGACTTTCGCAAGCATTATTAAAAAAGTAAAATCTTTCTATTCTTAAAATTTGGTGATGGCAAGTAATTTTTCTTTTATTCTTTTTATGAATAAGTGAAACTTTTTTATTAAAAAGGTCTATAAATCAAAATCTTGTTTTAATTGTTTGTATGGATCTTTTAAATAATTATCTAAATATTTTAAAAAAATTCGAATATAAATATTAAAGTTTTATTATTTGTCACTTATAAAGAGATATGATTTTTCATTAATTTTTTATACTT
>NC_029774.3:54147133-54147872 GCF_000817695.3 Arachis duranensis
AGTATTATTTTGAATAATTTACTTATTAAACATTTTGAAGAATTTCAATTTTTTTTAAAATATTAATATTCCAATAATTTTAATTATAAAAAATATTTAATATATATTAATTAAAATCAACCGCTAAAATTACTAGAATACCAGTATTTTAAAAACTTTTAAAACTTTTTCCATACATTCTCTCTTTTATAACTAGACCTGAATTGACAAATTTCTCTTTCACCACCTGCCATGTATGTTGACCTTTAATATGGGAATGTATTGGAAGTTATCAGGCATATTGTCCCAGTTGGTTTGCCTTTGTAGTTTGTACGTTTGCCATGACCTTCGCTCAGCTAACGGCTTTCAGATGCTGACCATCTAACCACATGAATGCCTACTCTTGGAATAGTCCAATGCTGTGGGAGAATCCTCCATTATTAGACTTGCAGCCTCTGATCTTTGAACGTTTATATTTTCTTGCTTTTTTTTTTCTTTTTTTAAATTAAAAAAAAAGAAAAGAAAAATCAAAGTTTAACTTTAACGAATTTCACTTATTCAAATAATTAAATTGAGAATCAACTTGTTTTGATCAATAATCATTTAATATTTATCTTTTATTTTAAACTTTTTTTTTCTATTTTAACCTTTGCAAATGAACCATTTATTAGTTGATTGTTGGTTGATATAATTAATTTCTTAGCGAAATTGTTTTAAACGATTTTTGTAATCTATTAAAAAAATTGTGAACCAGCCCTTC
>NC_029774.3:54147916-54150376 GCF_000817695.3 Arachis duranensis
ATGATTTTTAATTAAAAATAATTAATTAAATATACTTATTATTTATTAAATATATATGATTATCACTAACTTCATCACAAATTAGTAGAGCATTTGATTTGATTGAAATTATTAGTAAATGTCTTAAATGTAGTGATTGTTAATATAAAAGTAAAAGATATTAAAGAAAAAGTAGTTAATTATTAAAAAATTACTTTTAGTATTCTTATGAATAAAATATTAGATTAAAAGTTGGGAGGGGAATGCTTGAGTGCTTGACCAAGAAGGGTAAGCGCAAGTGCAATTAGGAAAACGTGTAGGAGGGATAATAACTAACAAAGAACAAACTGTGGGTGGTATGGTCTATTAATCTAAGTGTATTCTTTTTTGAATGTGTGAAAAATAATTTTTTTATTAATTATGTTTAATACATAAAATAAAAGATGTACTCATTAAATATACATAAAATAATTGCATATATTATTTGTATTATATTTGGAAATCCATTTTTAGGACATTGAAATTTAGGACCCAAAACTGGGTTCTGTTCCAACGGATAATTGTGTCAGCTGCTTTCTGTTGCTGCTGCTTTTGTATGTTTTATATGCCTGCCAGGGTGTCCACTATGACTTTTTAATTTTGGTGTTGTATTTTCAATAGGATTTTTTAACAATATTAAAATTTATATGGAGATCATAAATTTAAACGTTGGATGTATTTTTTTTATGTGGAGATTACAAATTTAAAGTCAGATTTATGATTTTTAATTTTTTTAAAATATACAAATTTAAAGGTTAAATTTTTTTATTTTAATTTTTAAATATACAATTTTGATTCTTATTTTAATATTAAAAAATTTTTAAATATATAAATCAAACTCTATGGTTTATTTTACAGTAAAAAAATTGTTTTAACACAAAATTAAATGTGCATTATAAAATTTGACTCTCAGATGTTTTTACAAATTTAATTATTTTTTAAATTTCAAGATCTGATTTATTATTTAAAATAAAAAATAAAAATTCATATAAAAAATCACACTAAAAAAAATAAAAGTTCATATAAAAAATACACCAATTAACTATTACAATGAATTACATACAATTTTCTTTTATTTCTAAAAAAAATTAGCCGTCCACTACTCCCACATAAGACTTGTTAGTTCTAACTGAAATTTTACTTGAAAAATCTATTTGTGATGTAATAATTAATGATCATCTAAAATTGAAGAAGAATGATAGAAACTATTAGAATATTCTTGAAGATTATTTTGATTATGGTTATGAAAACATGACAAAATAAGATATTGAGAGCAAGACATAAAAATTAGTGTTTTATATTTTATATGGTGATAAATTAGAACAAATTATGAAAATTTAATTTATTCTTATTTTTTTATTCGAAAAAAATTTGAAAAAATATCATAATAAAAAATATAGTTATAAAAGATTAACCAGCATAAAAAAAATTAAGTTGTGTCTCTTGTTAGTGTTTCGTACCTGTAAACAAATACAGGTAAAAATTAATGAACATAAGGTTTGAATCCAAGTTCTCCTTGTTACTGTATGCTCCCTTACTATTTTATATGATAATTATTAAATATATAGTAAAATCGTACAATAATTTTGTTAGATATATAATAAAAAATATCAACTAATTAGTTAGTTTTTAAAATTAAAAATAATTACTTTAATATAAAAATAAAATTAAAAAATTTTTATTATAAAAAATACTAGAATTTTATATAATTATATAATAATAACTGAATTATAACTTATTGATTATAATTTGTTGAGACTTAATTATTTTTAAAATATTAGTGAAGATATATATTTCAAATTTTAGTTTTTAAGTTTTTGAATATTTTATATTTTTTATTTACATGAGACTGAATTAACTAATTCAATAAGTGACCTATTAGTTCAACTAATGAACTAGTAAATTAATAGTCTGATTAGTTCAATTTTAACAATTATGCATAATGTAGTTATACACTGATATTTTTAATATTTTCAATAAATTAATAATATAAATAAATAAATAGTTTGAAAAAGGAAAATAAAAACTACCATCTTACTCTAAATAGTTTGGAAAAGAAATTAACTTTAGTATATTAAATAAAAAACTAAATATAATAGATAAGTAAATATATTATTTGAATTTTATAAAACTTGGTAAATTTGATAACAAAATAAATCTGTAAATTTTACCAAAGAAAAATGATGTTATTTTGGTGAGTGTGTAGGAATTGAATGGTCTCAAGTATCAAGCCTATTTCGTAGCTTTTGCTTTGCATCACATTTTTTTTTCTTATATTTATGTCATATGATTTTTTTAATATTTAGAATTATACATACCGAAATTTTTTACTTTTTTTTTCTGATGTCTTCAAAAGTAAAGTGTTAAAATTATATAATATTTTGTATATTATATTAATTTTTAAGGAAGAAATTTTTTTTAAGTGGGATAGAATGTAACACT
>NC_029774.3:54150444-54150872 GCF_000817695.3 Arachis duranensis
AAAAGAGAATTATTTATAAATTATTATGTTTATTTATGGTTTTATTTTTAGAAAATTATTTTTACCAAAAGTAATTAAATCAAAATTACGATAATTTGAGTTTAAAACTAATTAGAATTTATATAATATTTATGATAATCAGGTATTTTCTTATTTAAAATTTAAAGTTTTAATAAATAAAAAATAATAAGGATATGTTAGTTTAATTTCAATAATCGAGATTTGGGGTTTAACACTTTGATTTTCTGAACTAAAAGAAAATTAATTAGAGTATTTATTTAAAAATAATTTGTAAGTTGATAAATAAGGACTTGAAGTAATATAGATTATATTTGATTTTAAATTACTATTCTACCCTCAAATTTTATTAGAATGCCTAAACTACTCTTTTCTAACCCTAGCCTTAACCTCTCTAGCCCTAATCAGCA